>NC_135215.1:18880322-18932822 GCF_052324685.1 Brachyhypopomus gauderio | reverse complement strand
CAACTCTCACGCATTGAGCGTGAGACACACCCATTTGACTGTCTTCACATGCTCTCACGCCACACATCCGATATCTCACGCCGAAAAGAATCAAGTTTATTTACCTCTGATCCATATCTGATTCAATGAGTTACTAGTTCGCTCTGGCGCCAACCACTGGCGATCGATCGATCGCGTTATAATACTTAATTTGTGTCAATTTTACACCCCGCCCGGTAACAATTTACCTTCACCACCCCCCCGTCAACAACAAGTGATCTTGAAAAGTTGGCAACCCTGTTTAGTATATTACCTGCATACTACAATTGGTCATCTTTCACTCCATCTCTATTCCTCTCACACTGTATCTCTCTACCACTCCCTCCTGTGTTTTCCTCTTGCTCTCTTTCTCTATCCCTCTCTCTCCTTTCTATCCTTCTCTCTCTCTCCCTCTCTCTCTTTACCATCTCCCTTTGTTTGTTTCTTGCTGTGGGGAATATCACGTATGTCACTTAGGACATCAAATATGAGAAGACATGATAAAAAGGAGGACACTGATGAAAAGAGAGATGATGAAGAAGTCACCCTTCTATCCAGTCCTTAAACACATCTCCAAATCTCCACCAGACGTCTGCAGCAGAGACAGATACTAGCTATGCCCGTTTTGTTAAGCCCGGTATCTACGGACATTAGCTGGCTAGGTTTAGCCAACACTTGATTTGTGTGTTAGAGAATGTAGGTGAATAATGTGGCCGCCTGTACGGCAGATTCCCCCCCCAGCCCCCCCCCCCCCCCCCCCCCCCCCCCCCCCCCCCCCGTACATTACAGGCAGGTTTACTCCCCCCCCCTTCCCCACACATATGTTACAGTTAAAACCCCCGCCCCATGCAGACATTAGTGGTAGGTTAGCCCCCCCCCAAGTGTACATTATAGGCAGGTTAAATCCTCCCACATGTAAGTTACAGGCAAGTTAAACCCCCACGTGTATGTTACAGGCTGGTTAAACCCCCCACTTGTATGTTACAGGCTGGTTAAACCCCCCACTTGTATGTTACAGGCAGGTTAACCCATCCCCCCCTCCCCCCACTTGTATGTTACAGGCAGGTTAAACCCCCCCCCCCCCCCCCACTTGTATGTTACAGGCAGGTTAACAAAAATGTTGAAATTGAGAGACATGTCCATCTGTAACTGAGAGATATGTCCTCACCTCCCCCTCTCTGTGCCATGTTCTGCTGTTCTGGAGGTATTTACTCTGACTTTGTCTCTTCTTCTGTCCACCATCAGCAAACTTGCACAACAATGGCTCTGCAGGGGCTAGAAGAGAGAGAGAGAGAGAGAGAGAGAGAGAGAGAGAGAGAGAAAGAGAGAGAGAGAGAGAGAGAGAGCGAGAGAGAGAGAGAGATTAAAAAACTAAAATTAACAAACTAAAAGCAAAGAATGCATAGTATTGTAGTGAATGAAAAGATAAAATTCTCAAGCTCTAAAGTTCATTATTCTTTGAAATATGGAATCAAGGAATAATAACATCTTTGGAGATAAAATCAACTCTAACAATTACAGAGGCATCTGTGTGAACAGCAATGTGAAGAAGTGCAGGTGTGTGAACTTCCTTACTAAGCACAATGTCCTAAGTAGAAGTCTTAATGGATTCCTTCCAAATTACCGTACCACAGATCACATTGACACTCTACACACTGAGAACTGAGAGGAAAAGCACGCAGGACTCTCTATGTCACAAAATAACACATATCGGTAGAAATTCCAATCTCAATATGGCTACAAATATTTGCATCTGTAATTGAACCAATTGCCTTGTATGGCAGTGAGGTGAGGGGCCACACAGAGCCCACTGAGACCCTGCAGGGTTCTGTAGAACTATGTTACAGGTGCACAGTAGCACCACAAATAACGTGAGCAGTGCAGAATTAGGCAGACAACACAGCGACCTGCTGATCTGCTGATCTACAATTCCTAAATTATTGTTTCATCTAGAAGAGACGGTGAAGCGGTGTGAACTCAGACTTCCACAGAGTGAAAAAGAAAGATAAAGACACAGAGAGAGAATCAGTCAGTTCAATATAGCAGAACAAGCCAAGCAGCTACACGGACGGACAGGGGAACAGTCAGGTGACCATGCAAACCGCAGAGAGAAAGAGAAAGCCAAACAGCTCAATATATCTCATCTGTTTATTCACGTATTCTTTCATTTTTCTTCCAGCTGTGACACTGTAACTTGCTGCACTTGAAGAGCAATCGCTCCACAATGTTTCGTCTATTATTTAATTCCTTACTTTAATGTTCTTGCACCCTGTAGCACAAACGTTGGCGATACACCTGCACAATTGTTTATAATACTTTATAGCCTCTTGACTGGACGGAGGAGACATTAGGAGAGAAGTGTCCAAGACACCCCTGCCACAACAATTGGCTAGATAGAGGAGACAGACACAGAGGAGATAGAGACAGAGACAGTGGAGACAGAGACAGAGGACGATCCAACCAGCCTGAGCAACTAATGCAGGCAGAGACTCACAGCACCACCACAACCCCAGAACCAGTAATGCTGTGATCTGTGTGGATAGTGAGTGTTAAATCTCCCTGCTGGTTGGTACCAAACTTGTTAATTTGAAAAATTTAATTGAATAATTTAGTAATAATTAATAATTCATTAATTTATTTTGTAAATTACATACATTTATCACATACAGTACATAAACATTAACATACATACATTTCAAAAATGCAACATATAATGTTAATTAATAATCAATATAATAATATTTCAGTAATTTCCATGAATTTGTTCAAGAGCAGGAGATGGAGAGAAAGAGAGAGAGAGAGAGAGTGGGCATATCTCTCTCTCTTTGTTACTCCATTCATCCTCTTATACGTCACTTCATGTCTGTGAAGCTGAGGTCACAGCTGAGATCCCAGCAGAGGTCAGTGCGGAGGTCGTGAATGGAGGATCAGGCCAACCCAGATGAAGTGTCTCTGGCGTGCTGGAGCTGGTTAGGGCAGTAAACCACGAAGCCATGTGGCCCACTAGGACCTGCAGATGATACCGCAGTGCTCAAAGCATCAAAGCAGGATGGGGGTTGATGGGGGTTAAGCGTGACCCTAGATTTAGATACGCTTTGATCGTAAATACAATATAGAAAAAAACGAACAATGTTCTCGTGCATGCGTACAGCGTGAGAAAGAGTGATCATCATCAGCTTATCGTACACAACACTCCACAACACTTCACAACACTCCACAACACTCCACTTTGCTGCCACTGCTCCTCCGCGCACCGCGCACAAAAAAAAAAAGTTGGTCGTAACTCCGGTCCATCGTTAACGAGACCCGTCGTTAAGCGGGGACTCACTGTACTGCTGTCTGTAGTACTGCTGTGTGTCCTTCTGCTGTCATAGTGGCTGTTTATATTCCCCCCTCTTCAAACCCGATGTCAGCGTGTGATGCTAAACACTCATCTATAGCACGTCTCCAAGTCCAACACCCGAATGCCTTCATAGCCATTTCAGGCGATTTTAATCACATCACTTTGGCAAAGTGTCCAACCAGAGAGAAGCAAACACTAGATCTGCTGTACTGCAATGTTAAAGATGCATATAGCTGCTGCCCCCTCCCCCTTCTGGGTAGATCTGACCACAACCTAGTACACCTCAGCCCCTGGTATGTGCCTATTGTTAAGAGCCAACCTCTGACCACGAGGGCAGTGAGGAGATGGTCAGAGGAGACGCATGAGGTACTGCAGGACTGCTTTGAGACTACAGACTGACCGGCACAGAGAGGACATCAACGGGCTTAGTGAGTGCATAACGGACTACATCAACTTATGTGTGGACTCCATTGTCCCAACCAGGACTTTAAAGTGTTACCCAAACAACAAACCATGGATAACAAAGGACATGAAGTCCCTTCTTACCGACAAGAAGAGGGCATTCAGAGCTGGAGACAAAAAAGGGCTGAGTGTGACGGGGCATTGAGGCGGCCGGAGGCACTGGTTGTAAGTCAGGGCTTTTATTCTCCATGACAATAAACAAAGCAAACGGCACGAAGCAAACGGCAAAACCAAAATGCACTGTTCAAAAAGAGCGATGAACAAGCGTATTGCAGAGGAGTCTTTTCCTTTTGTGAGCACAGCAGTCTGCAGATATGTCAGAGACGCTTAGTCCTCGAGGAATGTGCAGCACTGGACTGCACACTGATCACATACAGGTGTTAGTAATGTGGTGATGAGGACCTGGGTAGTGGCCTAGTGCTAGGGGGTGTGTGCAAGGTGCGTGAGCGAGTGAGTGCACGCGCCCGCTGGTGACCTCCTGGCCGACCCACAGTGAGAACACTCCAGGGGAAGCTAAAGACCACAATCAGAGTGGGGAAAGACTTCATCATAAAAAAATGACAGGAGAAAGCTTGAGTGTAAACTCCAGCTGAACAACATCTGGGAGGTTTGGAGTGGAATGAGGACCATCACCGGTTTCAGGTCCAACGACAACAGAGTAGTAGAGGGCAGTGAAGACAGGGCCAATGAACTAAACCAGTTCTTTAACAGGTTTGATATGACAAGCTCTGCCCTCCCTCATCCTGACTGCTGGCTGCTCCCTGCAGCCTCCTCCACTCACCCTCCCTCCAATCCTTGATTGGCTGCCCCCCTCCTGTGATAGCCCAGCTCACACCTCCACCTCTCCTCCACAAACCATCCTCACAGTGACCCTCACTGCTGACCAGGTGAGGAGACAGCTCAATAGACTCCACTCAAATAAGGCTGTGGGCCCTTGTTTTTTTACTTCTCCAGTGCATTTAATACCATCCGGCCTGCTCTTCTGGGTGAGAAGCTGACGGCGATGCAAGTAGACACCCCCCTCGTGTCCTGGATAACAGACTATCTGACCGGCAGACCTCAGTACGTGCGCCTGCAGCACGCTGTGTCGCAAAGAGTGATAAGCAAGACCGGGGCACCACAGGGAACTGTCCTCTCTCCCTTCCTCTTCACCCTCTACACCACACACTTCAGCTAGCGGACTGAGACCTGCCACCTTCAGAAGTTTTCTGATGACTCAGCGATAGTTGGATGTATCAGTAAGGGTGATGAGGATGAGTACAGGGCTATGGTGACGGACTTTGTCACATGGGGCGAGCTGAACCATCTACAGCTTAATGCGACAAAGACGAAGGAGCTGGTGGTGGATCGAAGATGGAACAAGGCACCCTTGACCCCTGTGTCCATCAATGGGGTCACTGTAGACACTGTCGAGGACTACAAATACCTGGGAGTGTACATAGACAATAAACTGGACTGGGGTAAAAACACCAAAACTCTCTACAGAAAGGGCCAAAGTCGTCTGTACGTTTTGAGGTATCTGAGGTCCTTCAACATCTGCAGAACAATGCTCAGGATGTTTTATGAGACTGTGGTGGCGAGTGCTATCATTTATGCTGTTGCATGCTGGGGCAGTGGGCTGAAGGTGGCAGATGCCAACAGACTGAACAAACTGATCCGTAAGGCCGGTGATGTTGTGGGCGTAGAGGTGGACTCACTGACCACAGTGACTGAGAGGAGGATGCTGTCTAAGCTAAAATCCATTATGGACAATGTCTCCCACCTGTACCACACACTGGCAAGACAAAGAGCACGTTCAGCCAAAGACTCATTACACCCAAAAGCACCACAGAGCGCCACAGGAGGTCATTCCTACACGTACTTTGCCACTTTATTCTTATTATATGTTTATAGATGTGTATATATATAGATTTATTAGATATATTTAACATATATTTTATTTTTATGTATGGTATCGGGCAACTGTAACATCTGCAATTTCCCCTCGGGGATCAATAAAGTATTCTGATTCTGATGATTCTGATTCTGTAGTACTGCTGTTTGTCCTATTACTGTTTCTAGTACTGCTGTCTGTCCAACTGATGTCTGTACTATTGCTGTTTGTCCTACTGATGTCTGTCCTACTGCTGTCTGTCCTACTGCTGACTGTACTACTGCTGACTGTACTACTGCTGTCTGTCCTACTGCTTTCTGTAGTACTGTTGTCTGTAGTACTGCTGTCTGTACTACTGCTGTCTGTAGTACTGCTGTCTGTAATACTGCTGTCTGTCCTACTGATGTCTGTCCTACTGATGTCTGTACTACTGATGTCTGTACTACTGCTGTCTGTAGTACTGCTGTCTGTAGTACTGCTGTCTGTCCTACTGATGTCTGTACTACTGCTGTTTGTCCTACTGATGTCTGTAGTACTGCTGTTGCTGTCTGTACTACTGCTGTTTGTCCTACTGATGTCTGTAGTACTGCTGTTTGTCATACTGCTGTCTGTACTACTGCTGTTTGTCATACTGACGTCTCTCCTACTGCTGTCTGTACTACTGCTGTCTGTCCTACTGATGTCTGTACTACTGCTGTTTGTCTTACTGATGTCTGTAGTACTGCTGTCTGTCCTACTGCTGTCTGCAGTACTGCTGTCTGTACTACTGATGTCTGTACTACTGCTGTTTGTCTTACTGATGTCTGTAGTACTGCTGTCTGTCCTACTGCTGTCTGTAGTACTGCTGTCTGTCCTACTGATGTCTGTCCTACTGCTGTCTGTACTACTGCTGTCTGTAGTATTGCTGTCTGTCCTACTGATGTCTGTACTACTGCTGTTTGTCCTACTAATGTCTGTAGTACTGCTGTTTGTCCTACTGCTGTCTGTACTACTGCTGTCTGTACTACTGCTGTCTGTACTACTGCTGTTTGTCCTACTGCTGTCTGTACTGCTGCTGTCTGTAGTACTGCTGTCTGTTCTACTGCTGTGTGTCCTACTGCTGTCTGTACTGCTGCTGTCTGTTCTACTGCTGTATTTGTACCTTACAACACTTGTGCAACACTGTTGCTGGTCACTTCATTATATCTTACAACAGTTCAGCTGGGAGCTGAATGGTGCATGTGTATGTATAATCACAATAAACCACTTTAAATGGAACTGAATTTAATTAAAATGAAATGAAAAATGAAACCAAAGTAAAATTATGTGAAAATAAAAGAACTAGACTGTTAGACAGAGGCCTTCATCGCATCTCCAGACCTAAGATGCAGCATAAATGAATCATAAGCACAAAGATTATTTACTGATCAATACAGCGATCGGAACCAGGTGCTTAAGGGTGAGCCATGCTATCGCAGCAGTGTGCTGCTGATCAATATTCCTGCTGCAGGATAGGTCTGATCGTGGAGTCAGATGCTATTGATTAACAATCAATAAAAGGTTGTTAATCCATGCAAAAAGTCTCAGTATGATGGCCCGAGAAGGGCAGAGTCACTCTGAGAAGGTGACTGGTTATCATAGTCACCCAGAAAAGGTGATTGGTTATCAGAGTCACTCAGTGAAGGTGATTGGTTATTGGGATGCAAAACTATTAGACTTGTGACATTCAATTATATTTGTATACAGCTTTCTAGAAAATACACTGGCTGAATATCAATTGTCTCCCTGTTGGACATGGAGGGTGCTAGGTAGGAACCCTAACCCTAGGTAGAAAGCATATTTTTATGACCCGTCTTAAAGGGAGCCAGGATCTGTTTTAAAACAGCCTGACAGAGATCTGTGAATCCCTGGGCACTAACAAGAGGAAGAGAAAGAGAGAGAGAGAATGAGAGAGGGAGAGAGAGAGTGTGCGAGATAGGGAGAGTGAGAGAGAGAGTGAGGGAGAGTGAGAAAGAGAGAGAGTGAGTGAGAAATAATGAGAGATAGTGGGAGAGAGTGAGAGATAGTGACAGTGAGAGAGTGAGAGAGAGAGAGTGAGAGATCATGAGAGATAGTGAGAGAGTGAGAGTCATGCAGCAGGGTGACCACCCACACAAGACACACAAGACCAAAGAGCCACTACAGTAACATTATGGGGAAATGGTTCATGTTATTCTTGGGCTTAAGGCAGGAAACTCCTGCAGTGTCCGTCTGGGAACGTGTCCGTCTGGGAAAAGAACTGGAAGGCTTGCCCTTTTAGCTCTTTCCTGTCTGTTGTGGTGAACAGCAGACTGCAAAGTTTTGGTCTACGTTAAGGTGTATTCTTAGATTTCTGCTTCAAACATCCTCACTGATACTTTAATTAAAACTGAGGGGCTTGAACTAAACTAAGGCCTATTGGTTTTGTAACCATCTTATCATTTTACACAGCGATGAACGATGTGTGTGATGGTTATGTGGATGGCTGAGGTGCCACACACACACACACACACACACACACACACACACACACACACACACACACACACACACACACACACACACACAAAGGGAAATGTTCCTGTACCTCCCACGGCCATAGGCAGTAACCAGAGAGGCTCTCTCATGGAAGCCCCATGATCTCATCTTCTTAGTCTACCTAACTGACAGAAGCCCCTCCCACTCACAGAGAGGTGGATGCTTGACTGACCGAAGCCCCTCCCACTCACAGAGAGGTGGATGCTTGACTAACAGAATTGACAGAGATTGTCCATGCCCACCCAGGTTCTTGCTGAAATGTGAAACTTTCAGAAGGTCAGAGATCAGAGATTAAAGGTCATGCTGTGTTAGGCTTGTGGAAGAGAGCATGTGTATCAAAGAGAGGGAACAGTGTATGCAGCACCATCTGTTTGTCCGTATGTCTGCCTGTCTGTCTGTTCATCTGTTCACCTGCCTGTCTGTCTCCCTGCATGTTTATGTACCTGTGTGTCTGTCTGTCTGTCTGTCTCTTTTTTACCCAGAAAGGTTAAGGCTGTTTGCTCTGCCTTTCCTTTCTCATGAATACCTTTGTGCATGTGGGACGTGGAGTGTGTGTGTGTGTGTGTGTGTGTGTGTGTGTGTGTGTGTGTGTGTAAGTGTGTGTATGTGAGTGTGAATGTGTGTGTGTGTGTGTGTGTGTGTGTGTGTGCGTGCGTGCGTGTGTGTGTGTGTGTGTGTGTGTGTGTGTGTGTGTGTGTGTGTGTGTGTGTGTGTGTGTGTGCGTGCGTGCGTGCGTGCGTGCGTGTGAGTGTGTTGTGAAACAGATGGCTGTGAGGCAAGAAAAATGTTTCCTTCTAACTGTGAAATGACAGAGAGAGCAAGGAAATGGGAGAGGGAAGAGAGGAAGAGAGATACAGATAGAGATAGAGAGAGCGAAAGAGGAAGAGAGATGGAGCAAGAAGAAATGAGAGATGGAAGAGAAAGAGGAGGATGGAGGAACAAATGACAGAGAGAGAGAGATGGGGAACTGGTAGAGAAAGGAGAGATACTGCAGTATGAATGTACAGCTCTGATACATTTCATGCGTGAAGAAAATGGCAAACTAAGACAGAGATAGAGACAGTGTTTTGGTTGACAACAACCATAAAAATGTGTCAACAAGCACACACACACACACACACACACACACACACACACACACACACACACACACACACACACACACACACACACACACACACACACACACACACACACATATTTCCCCTGCTCACTATGAGAAATATTTTTTTAAATTTCTTGTAGACTGCTACCATCACACACCTACTGCTCTTAATCCCACGACACCTCTTATTCTGACCTGTCAGCACACACAGCAGCTCTCTTACCTGTTTGTGTGTGTGAGTGTGTGTGTGTGTGTGTGTGTGTGTGTGTGTGTGTGTGTGTGTTTGATTAAGACCATGGAAGAGATCCACACTGCAACTGTTTCACTAGTTGCTCATCTGCACACACACGCACGCACGCACACACACACACACACACACACACACACAAACACACACTCTCTCATGATAGGTAGATCAGCTGCTGCTTCATACTGTAAGTGTATGAACATCACCCACCATCTCACGCAACTGAACTCCACACTAGTATCACAACTCAAACACTACACCCATCATCATTCCACTCTGCCTCTGTTCATGTTTGTTATACACGTTTCACCACAGTTATTCACCATTTGTCCACCCACAACTTCACCATTCATGTTACAGCCTAACCTAGACCAGTTCGGAAAACCACAATGAGTCGTGACTGCTCAGAACAAGTAGTGACTGTCCAGACCGAGCCAGTGGCAGAACGTCAGCTGTGGTGCCCTGCAGAAGGGGCCTGCCCCTCGTGGATGACATTAGGACTCTCTGGATCAGCTCCTTCTGACCGAGGATTTACTGTGTGACTGAACTCACAGTGTCCCACTGCCATTTATGCCATACTACAGCCAATCAGTTCACTTAAATGCACTTCTAGAGCAAGAAGTTCTAGAGTCCACTTCTAGAGTGAGTCCAAGCTGTTCACTGATGGTGACTGGGGGAAATTCTATGAAAATGTTGTATACTGGATGGTGTGTTTCACAGCAAAATAAGTTTTCAGTATCACAAATAAGGTTCAATAATCAAGACTACTAATTAATCAAATTAATCAAACCGGCTGCTTATTAAAAATGTTAACTGAACTTCATTAGTGTAGATGATCTGTTTTTTCTTTATGAGCCAACGTAGCTGTGTCTTGTGGCCCGGTCCCTCTGTTGGGCTCCATAGTTCAGTCCTGCCAGGGGAACTGATGGACACCAGGGCTCTGCTGTGTTCCAGATCTGCCGTGTTCCTGATCTGCCGTGTTCGTGATCTGCCGTGTTCCTGATCTGCCGTGTTCCTGATCTGCCGTGTTCGTGATCTGCCGTGTTCCTGATCTGCCGTGTTCCTGATCTGCCGTGTTCCTGATCTGCCGTGTTCCTGATCTGCCGTGTTCCAGATCTGCAGTGTTCCTGATCTGCCGTGTTCCTGATCTGCCGTGTTCCTGATCTGCCGTGTTCCTGATCTGCCGTGTTCCAGATCTGCCGTGTTCGTGATCTGCCGTGTTCGTGATCTGCCGTGTTCCTGATCTGCCGTGTTCCTGATCTGCCGTGTTCCTGATCTGCCGTGTTCCAGATCTGCCGTGTTCCTGATCTGCCATGTTCCAGATCTGCCGTGTTCCTGATCTGCCGTGTTCCTGATCTGCCGTGTTCCAGATCTGCCGTGTTCCTGATCTGCCGTGTTCCTGATCTGCCGTGTTCCTGATCTGCTGTGTTCCTGATCTGCTGTGTTCCAGATTAATGTCCACCATTTATTCCAAATCAGTCCACCCCTGACTAATTGCTACATTTACTACTCACACAATCCTCCCATCAGAAGTACGATTAAGCCCTTTGACAGTAGTTTTACCTCTGCCATCAGTGGTCACATTAAGCCTGGAATTACTGAACAGTCTGAACACAGCCTGACTGAGGGACAGCAATTATGTACACAGTCTGAACACAGCTAATTGCAGAACTGAAATTCCTGCTGTACCATTTTTTACAGGAGACTAAAACAAATTTCTAGGAGACTAAATCAAATTTCAAATTCAACAGCAATTGTGTTAAAGAAGTAGAATATTTTAATATTCAGAAACAAACCAGAACAAAACTTACACACTCAGTAAATCAATCAAACTAGAATGTCTGGTGTATGTGAAAGAGCGAGTAAGGGAGACAAGAGGAAGAGGAAGAGGAAAAGAAGAAGGTGCTATTCTGGGAGAAGGACAATGTTTACTAACCTTGTCATCCTCAGAAGGGCTGAGAATTTGCACCACAAATGGGGTGGTTGAGAGATTTTGGAAACACTGTGTGTGCTTGTGTGTGTGTGTGTGTGTGTGTGTGTGTGTGTGTGTGTGTGTGTGTGTGTGTGTTGTTTGGAGATGGGGATAACAGAACTAAGCAAACAACAGGGGAGGAACAATAGGTGAGGTGTTACTCTTGTAGAGTTCAACAGTTATTTCCTTCATATTAAAAGTCCTTGAGGGTCCAAATTTATACCCTTCATAATAAAAGACCTTGAGGTGAAATGTTTTTCAGCAATGCTGTGTGTTTCGAAAATGGTGCTGGATGGAAAAAACAAACTATGTGATAACTAAGTGGTTAGAGTTATCCTAATATGCTACGTTACTCATCCATAAGGTATATTCATGCTATACATTTGGCATTTAGTAACTTTAAGCTCTTTAAACTAAGTGGCATAATACATATTTTATGTGATGTGATGAGACCAGTGGGTTTATGTTTAATAAATGTGTGCTTTCTAGACTTGTAGCTTTGGCAGACACTCCAAACTCCAGTTGTGAGTAAGAGAGTGTGCGGCACTCTGGGAGTTGACCCTTGACCTTGGTGTTGCTTGCTAGCACCTTCCGCTACCTGGTGCACTGAAGCACTACACAAGTAGATAAGACACCGAGGAGTCTAGAACCCAAGACATCTGAGCATAAGAACACGGTGATCTGAGCACAAGACCACGGTGACCTAGGAGGAACATCCCAACTACCCTTAATATAGCTGAGAGTATTAGAAAATACTCAAGCACGCTTGAGTATACGCTCGGGTGTGAGTATATGCTCGGGTTTGAGTATACGCTCGGGTTCTGTTTGTGGACTTTGTGCCGCAGCTACTTCAAAGCAAACTGTCCCAGCTGTCAGTGCCGGACTCCATGTGCCAGTGGATCGTAAACTTCCTTACAGACAGGAGACAGTATGTGCTGCTGGGGAAACACTCCTCAGACCTTTGAACGCTCAGCACTGGAGGTCCACAAGGGTGTGTTCTCTCACCCCTTCTCTTCAGCCTTTACACCAACGACTGTGTCTCCAAGGAACCAGCTGTAAAGCTCCTGAAGTTTGCAGATGATTCCACCCTGGTGAGCCTCATAGCCAATGGTGATGAGTCTGCTTACAGAAAGGAGGTTGATCAGCTAGTGTCCTGGTGCAGCGACAACCACCTGCTGCTAAACACAGACAAGACTGTAGAGATGGTGGTGGATTTCCACCGCAACCCACCCCCTGTATCCCCCCTCTACATCAATGGCTCTGCAGTTTCCACTGTAGAGTCACTCAAGTTCCTGGGCACCACCATATCCAGGGACCTGAAGTGGGAGAGGAACACCGTCAACATCACCAAGAAAGCTCAGGAGAGAATGTTCTTCTTAAGACAGCTCAAGAAATTTGACCTGCCGCAGACCCTGATGATCCAGTTCTATACAGCGATCATTGAGTCCATCTTCACCTCATCCATAACCACCTGGTTTGGTTACTCTACATCACAGGTGTCAAACTCAAGGCCCGCGGGCCAAATGTGGCCCGCCGCGGCATTTTATGTGGCCCGCGAGAGCTTAAAAAGCCAAATTGTCCAAAAAGAAAAGAAGTAAAAGTGAGCAAAAACTACATTTCCCACAATTATGTTACCCGAGAAGTGACGGCATCTCGACACTGCAGTGTTTCCATATCGATGCGATTTTCCCAATAAGTGTAATTGGGAAATACAAATAATGATCCCAAAATGATCAGGAAGAGAAACATTGATGCAGATAGAAGGGTGTTTTAAGAAAGATGGGGAACCGAATACGTTTGTGCTTCAAGGAGAAAAACGGGTATGAAGCGGTAGATTACAATATACGTCGGCATTTTGCGACCAAACACTGAGCTGTGTATGCCAAAATTTGCCATCAAGAAAAACTACGATTTGTCAAAGAATTAAAATGCAAACTGCGATCGCAACAGAATGTGTTCACAACCACAAATGAAATGGCAGTAAAAGCTGCTTTGATGTGGCTAAAGAAATCGCCGGGCTTCAGTCTTTTTCAGAGGGAGCATTTTTGAAGCAATTGCTATTTTCACAGTAATTTGATATTTCAAGTTTTGAACAAAGTAAATTTGATATATTTGATCAATTTTTCTTTATTCACTTGTATAGTTTGATAGTTGATTGATGGAGTAATGTGGGTTTCATAACCTAACAAATTTAAAGGATTTATGTTATAATAACAGCAACACGCAAACATTTTTTTTTTACATTTACGCAAATATATCTGTAATATTTGTAACTTGAATAAGTAATAAATTCAGAGGTATTTAACATTAAGGAGTAGGTACATTTATAAGTTACATATGACCCTCCGTGGGTAACGATTATGCCGATGTGGCCCGCGGTGAAAAAGAGTTTGACACCCCTGCTCTACATCAAAAGAAAGAGCCAGACTCCAGCGTATCATCAGATCAGCAGAGATCATTGGATGTAACCTGCTAATGCTTCAGGAGATCCACACCAGCAGGGTGAGGAAACGCGCTCGCAAAATTACAACTGGCCCCTCACATCCTGGACATCACCTCTTCCAGACTCTCCCCTCTGGTAGAAGACTAAGGTCCATCAAAACCAGCACAACACGACATGCTAACAGCTTCTTTCCTAGAGCTGTAGCTCTCCTTAACCACAGTGGACTCATCTGAGTCTTCAAACCACGGAACTAAACCAACTGGACTTAACTTCACTGAACAGGACATGTTGTCACTTGCACTATGCTATTTTGCACAGCTGTACAATGTTAACATCCTCCACAACATTATTTAATATAAACCTACCTCAGGAACATTCGGATACATATATATTCGTACTCACATGTGTACAGTTATTGTACTTTTAGAGTTATGTCTGTCAACAGTTTGTGCACATGTTACATGTCATGCATGTGTTGCTCTCATCAAGACAAATTCCTAGTATGTTTAACATACCTGGCGAAATAAAGAGATTCTGATTGATTCTGAAGCAAGGTTTTTTTATACAGTTTACAGTTTTAAATTTCTACAATTTTATAATCTGCTTCATATATCTGAATAAGAGGTTGGTGCTATTGAGAGTGGGAAGGTGGAGTTACACATTGTTGGCTAAGAAAACATTAGTCATGGGAACAATTAAACTCATTGGCATCAAGGGGTAATGCACTGTGGGTAATACATTTAAACATGCCTGCCAGATTGGCTGTGTGATACTACAGCCTGGGGCAAGAACAAATCAGTTCATCTTAGCCAATTCGTATAATTTTAATTATTTTTTGTATTTTATTGTTATGGCGTTTAGAGGGAGCTACTGGTCTTAGGCCCACAGAAGTTCTAAGTAATTAGCTTCATGGCATTTCCTAACAGCAAAAAAGATACAGAAGACTAAAATATAACTGATTATTCAAATGATTTATTAATGTAAAGACTAATAGTGCATTTTCACCTGTCACCCTGTAGTGATCTACATCTCCACAACCTTTATTTACCTTCACTACTACTTTCCCAAACCAACCCAACTCACCAACAAACATAAGGTGTGTGCATCTCAGCAAATAGCACTGGTGTCACCCATTGCTTGCTAGCTGATAATTAGCTAGATTGATATGTGGGTAGAAAAATTACTCATGCCTGCCTGCTTCATTAATGGGACTCAATCTCAGGCTAAGAGTCAGTAAGTGAGTCTGTCATTCACTCAGGCAGTGAGTGAAAATGCCTCTTCTAGCCTGGTTTGCTAAGTCTTTTGACAAAGCCAAATGCACTGTGCCAAACCTTTACAAACAAAGATGACAGTGACAAGGTCAATAAAACAAACAATGATGAAACCAACAGAACACACAGGGAACACAGAGGGAACACAGATGTAACACAGAGAGAACATAGAGGGACCACAGAGGGAACACTGACGGAATACTGAGGGAACACAGAGGGAATACAGGGGGAACACTGAGGGAACAAAGAGGGAACACAGAGGGAATACAGGGGGAACACTGAGGGAACAAAGAGGGAACACACAAGGAATTCAGAGAGAACACACAAGGACCACAGAGGGAACACTGACGGAACACTGAGGGAACAAAGAGGGAACACACAAGGAATTCAGAGAGAACACACAAGGACCACAGAGGGAACACTGAGGGAACACAGAGGGAACACTGAGGGAACACTGATGAACACTGAGGGAAAACTGAGGAACACTGAGGAACACTGAGGAACACTGAGGAACACTGAGGGACACTGAGGGACACTGAGGGAACACTGAGGGACACTGAGGAACACTGAGGGAACACTGAGGGAACACTGAGGGAACACTGAGGGAACACTGAGGAACACTGAGGGAACACTGAGGGAACACTGAGGGAACACTGAGGAATGCTAAGGAACACTGAGGGAACACTGAGGGATACTGAGGGAACACTGAGGAACACTGCTGCTGAGACTCTCCTGCTGAGCAGAAAGTGCAATGAGGTCACTGTTCACCAGAAATGGTTCACCACCTGGTCAGACACTGTTTACCACCAGGTCAGTCACTGTTGACCATTTGGGCAACACGCTGGCTTGGTGGTTAGCACGTTTGCCTCTTAGCACTGGGGTCTGGGGTTCAAGTCCCTATCTGAATGGAGTTTCATTGTTCTCCCCATGCCTGTGTGGGTTTCTGAAACCTCCCACAGTCCAAAAACATGGAGGTTAGGTCAATTGGCAGTCCCTGTCCAATACTCTGTGAAGGTGTGAAAGGCACTATATAAGTTGAACATTAATTCATTCATTCATCAGGTCAGACACTGGTGACCACCAGGTCAGATACATGACTGTTTGAGCTATTTAACTCCATCAGCAGTATGTGGAACTGCTCAAAAAGAATTACACTGATTTGGATGGTACATTTTAATCAGTGCAAAAGTCACGCCTACCTTCTTGCTCGCTCTGTCTCTCTCTCCCTCTCATCCTCTCTTTCACCCCTTCTCTCTCTTTCCCTCTTTCACCCCTTCTCTCTCTCCCTCACTCTTATCCTCTCTTTCAAACTTTCTCTTCCTCTCTCTGCCCAGTGCTACTGTGTCTCTCTTTCTGGCAGTCTTTTTTTTTGTCAGTGTGGGCGGGTGAGACTGTCACAGGGAAGCACATGGTGGGATTTTCTCAAGGCACCCTGTCTTTCCCCTCTCTCCCTCCATCCCTCCCTCCCTCTCTCCCTCCTCCCTCCCTCCCTCCCTCCCTCCCTCCCTCTCTTCCTCCCTACCTCCCCGTCACTCACTCTCTCTATATATCACTCACTCTCTCTCCCTCAGCACCTCCCTCTCACACTCCCTCTCTCTCCATCCATCACTCACTCTCTCTATATATCACTCCCTCTCTCTCTCCCTCCATCACTCACTTCCTCTCTCTGTCTCTGCTAGTCTTGCTATCCCTCCCCCTCTCTCCAACTACATTTTGACAGGCAGTCCATCCACACACATACAGTAGTCAAATTCTATACTAGTATTCTAAAGTCTCTCTCTCTCTCTCTCTCTTTCACTTTTTCCTCTCTCTTTCCCTTCCCTTCCAGATGAATAAAATTTAGGTTATTCTCTCTATCCTCTCTCTCCCTCTCTCTTTCATTAAGAGAGTGTTTAGCTTACAATGTGCATGCCTCACACTGCATGTGAGGTACTCTGCTTGAGAGTATGTGAAGTACTGCGCTTCAGAGTATGTGAGGTACTCCACTTCAGAATATGTGGAGTACTGCACTTCAGAGTATGTGAGGTGCTCCACTACAGAATATGGGAGGTACTCCGTTTCAGAGTATGTGAGGTACTCTGCTTCAGAGTATGTGAGGTACTCCACTTCAGAATATGTGGAGTACTGTGCTTCAGAGTATGTGAGGTGCTCCATTACAGAGTATGTGAGGTACTCTGCTACAGAGTATGTAAAGTACTCTGTTTTAGAGTATGTGGGGTACTCTGTTTTAGAGTATATGATTGTCACGCTTGGCTCCACACCCTCCAGTCCGCCACACCTTCTTATGTATATTCTTGCCTTTGTTTACCATCTCAGCTGTTTCTGGTTTGTGTCTCATTATCATCTGGTATTTAGTTCATGGTTTTCTGTGTTCTGATCGTGGGTTATTGTGTTTGTGATCTTGTTCATCTTAATATGTCCTGGTTTGTGCTCTTTGGTCTGTGTTGCATTGTTAAACACTTTGTATGTATTAGTGTTCGTATCTGTTAGTCCAACCTTCTTGTCTTTGGTTTAGGTTACCGATATGTTCCTTTCCGTATACATATATTTAGTAGTCTGGTTTTGTTACTATTGTTGTGTTCTGTTTCCGTATCGCTCTTTGCCATAGTCCATGCTGTATTTGTCCTGTGCCTCGTATTATGTTAATATTCACTATCGTATAAACTTCTTTTCCTTTCATAGTCGCAGTGGTCCTTCGTATTCATTCATTAGTGTTTCAGTTAAGTGTTTCTCAGTATGCCTCGTAAGTCGCACACTCTTCGAATGCGTGCGGTTCACATAGAGGAGACCAGCTCCATTAAAGTGTGAGAGTACCTCTTTCACTTGTTTGGGATTAGGCAGTAATTGGGATTCAACGGTAATTGGGATTAGATGGAAATTGGGATTAGGCGGTAATTGGGATTAGACAGTAATTGGGATTAAACGGAAATTGTGTAGCTTTGAAACATGTTTGTAATCAGCTCTCTAACTCACCTTCCTCACCAAATTCTCGCAATGGCAAAGAATAAAGTTGATGCACACAAATTCCAGTATACAGACACACAAGGCTGACATAATAACACACACGCATGCACAGGTGCTCTGGTGAGGGACTGCACAACAGAAGAATGAGAGAGGGGGGAGGGAGAGAGAGATGTAAATAGAGAGATAGAGGGATGTAGAGAGAGGGATGTAGATAGAGGGATGTAGAGAGAGAGAGGGATATATAGAGAGAAAGAGAGGGATATAGAGAGGGATGTAGAGAGAGAGTTGTAGAGAGGTTCTTACCTGGAATAGCTGCAGGGGTTTTCAAATATTTTCCATTAAAATGCTGAATCACAGCTTCACATTTTTCTGTGGATTCCATCCTGAAAGAGACGATCAGACCAGATGAGTTGCAAACAGACAGCAGCAAACAGAGTAGCAATGCTCACAGTCCTGCCCCGGTCCACTCAAAGACCAGCCTGGGCCTACCAGTCCTGCTCCGGTCCCCTCACAGACCAGCCTGGGCCCACCAGTCCTGCTCCGGTCCCCTCACAGACCAGCCTGGGCACTCAATCTGTCTCGAAGCCCCACCAGTCTGCCATTATTATGATTACTATTACTAATATTACTATTATAATCATCATTATTATTATTTTACTATTATTGGTATCAACATCATTATTGCTATTATTATTATTACTATTATCATGATTTTTATTATTATCATCAACATCATCATGAATTTTACCATTATTACCAGTGATGAACTGGTCGTCCAGTTGGTTGTCCAGTTACCATTATTAGTGTCATTATCCTTATTATCATGATTATCATTATTAGTGTTATCATTATTATTGTTGTGCACACCTCTCCCTATCATTCATTCATTAATTCATTAAGTCATTCATTCATTCATTCATTCTTTTTTCCTTGTTTTTTTTATACATTGCCTGTCTCTCTCTCTTGCTTCACACACATGCCAATTTTCCAATAATTCTATTACAAGAAAACTCATCACATCTCTGGAGAATCATAAACAACTTTCTATTTCCCCACAGTTGGTTTTGATTGTGTGTGTGTGTGTGTGTGTGTGTGTGTGTGTGTGTGTGTGTGTGTGTGTGTGTGTGTGTGTGTGTGTGTGTGTGTGTGTGTGTGAGTGTGTGTGTGCATATATGTGTGAGTGTGCATGTGTGTGTGTGTGTGTGTGTGTGTGTGTGTGTGTGTGTGTGTGTGTGTGTGTGTGTGTGTGTGTGTGTGTAAGTAGGATCAGGTGTTGTTTTTAGGTGTAATTAATTCTGTATTGCAACAATTGTCTCTGATAGGACTAATGAGAGGAACACAAACATTTAAACAAATTCCCTCCATAATGGGCCTCTGTCCCTCCCACCCCACACACACACACATTCACGCACACACACACATTCGCACGCACACACACATATATACACACACATTCGCACACACACACGCACACACACACACACACACACACACACACACACACACACACACACACACACACTCACGCACACACACGCATTCGCACGCACACACACACACACACACACTCACGCACACGCACACTCACGCACACTCATACACACACTCTGACGTAAACATACGCACGCACACACATACGCGCACACACACATACGCGCACACACACACACACACACACACACACACACACACACACACACACACACACACACACACACACACACACACACACACACACATACATACACACTGTCTCTTGCTCTCTTTGCAATTAAACTCTAGCTCTCCAGCTCCCTTGTTCTCTCCATTACAGCTTTTAGACCCTTACTGCATTTCTGCAGGTGTGTGTGTGTGTGTGTCTGGGTGTGTGTGTGTGTGTTTGTGTGTGTGTGTCTTACTATCAGCATTTTTACAAAGTACTGCAGAGTCTGTTGTAATTATGCATGGTAATGTATTCAAGTACTGCCACGCCCACACTTAACTGTCACCGAATTGTTAATCTTAACAACAGGAAACAGAACTGCAGGCTTTTACATTCCGAACAAACATCACTTCCCTTTCTGATTAAACATGTTGCCTCAGTCCTGAACAGAGGCGGAGCCTCACCTGGCAAAGCCACACCCCGACTGACCCCGCAGTCCTGAACAGAGGCGGAGCCTCACCTGGCAAAGCCACGCCCCGACTGACCCCACAGAGCTGAACAGAGGCGGAGCCTCACCTAGCCAAGCCCACGCCCCTACTGACCCCGCAGACCTGAACAGAGGCGGAGCCTCACCTAGCCAAGCCCACGCCCCTACTGACCCCGCAGACCTGAACAGAGGCGGAGCCTCACCTGGCAAAGCCCACGCCCCGACTGACCCCGCAGGCATCCCGCAGTATCCGCGTGGAGATCACATGACCAAAGGGCTTCAGCATGTTGTCCAGCTCCTGCTCATCCATGGTGACAGGCAGGTTGGAGATGTAGAGGTTGGTGGGGTCCTGTTCCTGCTGCTACAGAGAGAGAGAGAGAGAGAGAGAGAGAGAGAGAGAGAGAGAGAGAGAGAGGGAGAGGGAGAGAGAGAGAACATTATTATTGGGTTTCTCTCCTGTGGAAAGGGGGGGAGTTGTCTTCACAGCACTCTGTGGTCCACCATGTCTGTGGAGAGGGAGAACAAACGTAGGGTACAATAGCCATTCAAACAGAACACATTGAACTGCAGCATATTACATACACACAGACGTATATTGATTACAACTTGCAATTGCTTTGGTAATATCTATATAGCATCTAAAGTAGTCATGCCAATAAAACCCATTAGAGTGAAGCGGTGTGGCCCGGCGGTGTTTGGTCCTGTCCTGCCCTAGTACAGGAGGTTGGTGCGTGATTTATGGGGGAACAGCCCGCACTGGCGTGAGCACAGGATGGAGGTCCAGGAGAATGTTGATAGGAGCTTCCTGTCCAGCACAGCGCTGACACATTAGCTCCAACCCACACACTATCAGGGGGGTTAGAGGGGGAGGTTAGGAGAGGAGAGGAGGAGAGAGGGTAGGGGAGGAGGAGAGAGGGAAGGAGAGGAGGAGAGAGGAGGAGAGAGAGAAGGAAAGGAGGAGAGAGGGCAGGGAAGGAGGAGAAATGGAAGGAGAGGAGGAGTCTCTCTTTTGTTCATAAGCATATCCACACAAAGGAATGTTTCAGCTATAGGCCAAGCTCTGGTGTATGACGGCCTCCTGTCATCTACCTGCTCTGCTGTGTGCAACTGTCTCTCTCAGAGATGAGGCTGGTCACGTCAGCACTTTCGTGCAAAATGTACTAATTGTGCTAACAGACAAGCACATTATGATAGCATTTCACAAGCGCAGTGTGACTATCTCAACCAACAGCATGGTCAGACACCCACATAATGACCAATCAACTATCAGACAGCCGTGATCAGTAAATGAGTGTAATGCTTTGAGACAGATAGAGGACAGATAGAGGACAGACAGGGGACAGATCGGCATGAAAAGATCATTCCAGCCAGGGTGGAACTGTCATCTTCAGGAGGCCTGATCCTCAGCTTGAGTCCAGGGACGTTTGGCAGCCTGCAGTCCCTTCAGATCTGATGCCAGAAGCTTCTTGAGGGGGTGCAGTGTAGCCGCCCAGGCCACCAGGGAGCCGGCTACAGTCCCCACACACGCCAACAAAGCTGCTGTGTGTTTGTGCTACTAGAGGGAGAACGTTCAGAATTGGAAAACAAAACGATGGTGTACTGTGTGAATTATATTCAGAAAATATGTTTCAGCCATGGAGATGAAAGGCCACGCCCCCTGTTGTGTAGCTGAGTCCACCAAATGAAGGAATGAACATGCTTCTCTGAAACAGCCTTAAGCTTCACAGCCCACCACTCTGACCCAGCAAATGTTTTCAGTGTGGTGAGCTGAGCACAGTAGTGTGAGTGGGCAAGCAGGTGGCATCTTAACGATCTTAAACAAGCTCGTGTTCAAAGACTCACTCAACTCTAACTGAACACCAGCACTACTGTACAGACACCAGCCTCCAGAGAGCCAACCATCCTTTTGCTACAGAACATTACTGTGGCTCATAATTGTTACCCATGCTCATTATCTGCATGTGCATGTACACACCCATGTGAGCGTGCACAACCATGTGAGCGTGCACACCCATGTGAGCGTGCACACCCATGTGAACGTGCACACTCACGTGAGTGTGCACATCCATGTGAGCGTGCTTGCATGATGTCCAAGGAGGTGGAGCTCTCCTAAGGAAAACTAAGACAACAAAAAGAGGCCATATTTGATTGGCAGAGGGACATGGCTAAACGTCCTTTAGACATTTGAGGAAATTTCATTGCTTGATCCTCAGTAGATGAAATACGAAGGTCGTCCAGGTGTGCTGAGAATCTCCTGATGCTGAAGTCTAGAAGAGACTGACAGAAGATGCCACCCAATCGTTACTCCTCCTCTCTCCCTCCCTCCCTCCCTCCAGCTCTCCCACCCTCTCTCCTCCCTTTCTTTCTTTCTTTTTTCTTTCTTTCTTTCTCTCTCTCTCCCTCCCTCCTTCTCTCTCTTCTCACCTGCTTTCTCTATCTCTCTCTCTCTCCCAGCAGAGAGAATTTTGTTACACAATGCTGAATTGATCGCCTTTGCAAGCTTGCTGAGTAACTTGAGTGAATCTATTGCCATGGTAACGCTGATCAGACATTAGGCCAAATTCTACCTTTTAGTCATTGGCTGTTGTTAAAATGTAAGGGTTATGGTTTTAAGAGTTAGGGTCCCAAAGCCTGGGGGATGTGTATTCTAAGGGTTCATCCTTGGAGAAGATACCTTGGTTGAAGGGAGAACCAGAGAGAGTTGAAATAACCTTGGCATGTGTTATTGATCACACACATTTTATTCTTTGGTGAATCTTGTTTTTGAGCTTTCTGATGGTGCTGCCACCTGCTGGTATGCTACCCAAACCCCCCATAGCTATGTGTTTATCCTGAGTAGCACCTAGTGTATGAGTGGATCAGAGGAACCTGGTGGTCCAGGAGTATGGAGAGCAGGTCTGATATCTACTGCGTCTCATACCCCAGGACTGTAGGGGGCGCTCTGGGCTCATCACATTAGTCTTAACTCACTATATCTGCTGGCTGTGACATGTTCAACCTGGATAATACATTTGCTTTAGGTGGAAAGACAGCATGAATACTGGTTCTGATTAGCAGGATGGGCCCGCCGCAGTGCTGTGTGAGCAGGGTTCTGGTTCTGTGCTGGGTGAGCAGGGTTAGGGTTCTGTGCTGTGCTGCAGGGTTCTGGTGCTGTGCTGGGTGAGCAGGGTTCTGGTTCTGTGATGTGCTGCAGGGTTCTGGTGCTGTGCTGCAGGGTTCTGGTGCTGTGCTGGGAGAACCGGGTTCTGGTTCTGTGCTGTGCTGCAGGGTTCTGGTGCTGTGCTGTGCTGCAGGGTTCTGGTGCTGTGCTGGGTGAGCAGGGTTCTAGCGCTGTGCTGTGCTGCAGGGTTCTGGTGCTGTACTGTGCTGCAGGGTTCTGGTGCTGACTCAGTTAGCTCACCCCTGGGCCAGCAGCTTTACAGGCTTTGTAACAAAAATACATTTTTGCAGTGGATATTGTGCTCAAATTCCTCTGGGCCTGTTTGGGAATGGATATATTGGAGTGTGAGTGTATGTGTGTGTGTATGTGTGTGTGTGTGTGTGTGTGTGTGTGTGTGTGTGTGTGTGTGTGTGTGTGTGTGTGTGTGTGTGTGTGTGTGTGCATGCGTGCGTGTGTGTGTGCATGTGTGTGTGTGTGCGCTTTTAAACATGTTCCCTGTATGGTTTGCAATTATTTCCAGAGCAGACTAATCCAAATCACCTTTAGAAAATTTAGAGGACAAAAATGCAATTTCAAAAATGCATGAAAGTTGTGCTTCAACAAATTTACACACACAAACGCCCCACTCTTACACACACACAGACACACACACAGACACACACATGTGCGCCCCACTCTTACACGCCCCACTTACACACACACACACACACACACACACACACACACACACACACACACACACACACACACCACTCTTACACATACACAGACTTACAGCCTTCAATTACAGTATGATTTACACAGCAGCAGCAGAGCAGATGAGGGCTGGTATTAAAGGACATTAAACTCTCAGAAAAGGCCATATCCCCTGTCAAAGCACACCCCACCCTAGTCATTAGTCCTGCTCTCCCTCCCTCTCTCTCTCCTTCTCTCCCTCCCTCCCTACCTCACTCTTTCTCTCCTTCACTCCCTACCTCACTCTCTCCCTCTCTCTCCCTCTCCCTCTGTCCCTATCTCCTTCACTTTCACCCTCTCCTTCACTTCCCCTTTCCCTCTCCCTCCCTTTCTTCCCCTCTCTCTCTTCTGTCTTTCTCTCTCTCCCTGTAACCTTTTCATCCTTAGTGGTGGGATATTTACGACTGCATGTGTCATAACAGAGTTTTCAAAGCAGATACTTTGCAAAGCACTGGTGTGCAAATAAGCATCCAACCACAATCCTTCAACACACACACACACACACACACACACACACACACACACACACACACACACACACACACACACACACACACACACTATATTGGTGTATGTAGAACACTACATCTAATGGCCTAGCAGGACCATTTTCTGTCTGTATATTCATCTTCACATAGGCACATAGGCCCAGTCTGACTTCATCTGCTGATCTAATTCTGTAGTACAGAGGATTTCGACTCCAGATCCAGAGTCCCAGGTTTTGTAAGGCTTGTGATTTGGGTTTGTGTGAAGTGTGAAGCATCTGTATGTGTGTTCAGTAACGTTCAACACTGCTGAGGTTCTAAATGGGAGAGAAGCCAAAAGGTTCTTGTAATCTAAACATTCAAATTAAATTACAAAGACCCACTTCATATTTTCTGTGTCATACATGTGCAAAGGCCAAAATGGCAACTGACATGAAACAGCTACATCTGCACTTCTTCTTTCATTATTCACAAAAATAAAACGAACATTTGTTTTTTCATTTCATTTTTTTTGAAAATGTGTTTGTTAATTTTCATGACCATCTTGGTAGGCTATTTTATGGCCATAACAACGTGAAATGGCGAATAGGGAGAGATGTCCGTGTGTGTGTATGTGTGTTTTCAGCCTGGTTATTGATTGGAGTCCCTTCCAGTTATTGTAATCCCTTCATTTATTCCTAAGAGCATTCAGACATCTATATTACTATGACATCATGTTTTCTCTATTTGACATATTTACGATGAGCGATGTCACTCATGAAGATGCCTGGTTCCTCCACAAACTGCAATATGACAGGCTGACACAGGCTGATAGGCTGACAGGCTGACACAGAATTTATCATATTAATGGAGTCCATTTGAGTTGTGCTGGTCTTTTTCACTGGAGCTCTTGCACTGTAATTATTGCACTCCAGTAAAGACAGTTAATGTGCTCTGATGACTAATTAGCATCTAGACACACTGAGGCTCTGTACTCTGTAGCAGGAACCCAGTCCTAACAAACAAAAGGTCATGATACACCTCTGCTAACTATATAGCCTAACTGGCTAACAGGCTAGTGAGCTAATCCACCATCTTCCTTCCAAACCTTGACAAAGGGCGTGTACAATCTCTCACTGCTCTCCTAATGAGCCTTCTCTCCTCCATCTGAGTCAGAACCTGCCTGGGCTTTTGCTAACGAACCAGGAGAACTTGCCACTATGGCAACTGGATTGGCTAATCCTCATGTAGATGGACCCCATTAGCATTGCCACTGTCTAATAGAGGCTTGGATAAGATGTCTTGGAACTTATTTAGTAACTGCAAGAGCTCATTAGGGGGAAGAGTCTCTCAAAACCAGATGTTTGTGTCTTCAGAGATGACCTGGGTGTGCTTAACAGTGCCAAATTTATCAGGCATCTGAAATGAATGAATGAATGAATGAATGAAATCTACACTAGCGTCCATACGAAACACCCAACACCTGCACTGGAATTGTTTATGCCCATTATTAAACACCAAACACCCTAACCCTAACCAACTCTAACCCTAACCAACTCTAACCCTAACCATTCTGAATAATCAGAAGGTGTTATATTGAATAATCAGAAGGTGTTATACTGATTAATAAGAAGGTGTTATATTGAATAATCAGATGTTATACTGAATAATAAGAAGGTGTTATACTGAATAATCAGAATGTGTTATATTGAATAATCAGAAGGTGTTATACTGAATATTCAGCAGGTGTTATATTGAATAATCAGAAGGTGTTATATTGAATATGGCTGAAATCAGCTTCTCTTTAATATCTCTGAGATGACTCCGCAGAACTGGGCTGTAACCGATAATCATATGGTGGAGCATACAGCCTCACCACCACTCACCCCTCCCAAGCACACTTCACATCTAGTACACTTCTCTACATACAGCCTAGTGCAGACTGCGCTGCCAGAGTCTAGTCCAATGTCACATCCACACAAGATTTTCAGTTACATTTCTATCCAAATCTAGTAAACAAATAAACAATGAAGATTGAAGGGTATGATGAAAGTGAATATGAGGAGTTAAGGCCTCTGTTGACCTGACTGACCTTCACCACTCACACAAAGATACACACATCAGCGCTGCTGCATACTGAGCACTAATGAGACATAAGACTGACAGTCCTGGAGATTCCCCATGTTACAGAGAGAGAGGGGGAGGGGGAGAGAGAAATAAAGAGGGAAAGAGAGAGAGAGTGGGAAAGAGAGAGAGAGAAAGAGGGCGAGAGAGAGAAACCCACCTATCACACGCAGGAGGGTGGGACTAGGGTGGAGCTAAACCCACCTATCGCACGTAGGAGGGTGGGACTGGGGTGGAGGTAAACCCACCTATCACACGCAGGAGGGTGGGACTGGGGTGGAGCTAAACTGTGCAGTGTGAATCATGGCTGCTATTCTACAGCTGCTTAATTATTCAAACTAGTGACTAATTATCCAATCAAACAAAAGCTAAGGAGCTGATGTTTCTTCATAGCAAGTGAAATTATAAACACGCACGCACACACAAACACAAACATTTTGAACACATCTCCATTTAAAAAAGCAATATATTGAAGATGAAAATGTTTTTGTTTTCTTGTTTTTTATTGAAGGTACAGATATGACACTGTGAAACTGCAGAGATGCATCACACAGAGATCTCATCCGCATGCTCCACAAAACTGCAATTAAAGCTCATCTATTTTAATAAAAGGTTAATGGGGTCTAAACAGCCAACCCACCTCCTCCAATCCCCAGCGCCTCTCCAAGCACAATTCATTTTGTCTTCTGCTCATCTTCTCCACATTAAAGATTCATCTACAGCTTACAGCAATAATCCATTATTAACATGTGGAGATACACCTGATTTTCCTCCAAACGCTGGAATCACATCTGAAAAGGAGTCTGAGCCTGTGGTCCTGTTACAGAAGTACTGGCTGTTTTAGGAATCCTGGATTGAGCGAGCTGACAGCATTATAACTGAGATGTCGGAGAAACACCTTTATATCAAACTCTTTT
Organism: Brachyhypopomus gauderio; assembly: GCF_052324685.1. Taxonomy (NCBI): domain Eukaryota; kingdom Metazoa; phylum Chordata; class Actinopteri; order Gymnotiformes; family Hypopomidae; genus Brachyhypopomus; species Brachyhypopomus gauderio. The sequence goes on along the minus strand of NC_135215.1, from coordinate 18,905,060 downwards.
ATCTGATTTGTCTAACTGGCTGCTTTCCAGAGGTCTGGACCATGGTGCTGATACATATATTCAATCTATAAGACTGAGCCCAGCAGCAGATGTCTGTTAGAGCTAAAATCTGGGGATTTCTGCTGTGGTATTATTAATGCATGAATACAGACATTCGTTCAGAACGCAGCGCCTTGAGTGAGAGTCACACAGGCATCACATCACAGCACATGTCCAGCCTAAATGTCTCCATCACAAGTACAGGCTCCTTAATCTGGGGCAATAGAAATGGACAGATACACAAACATGTGGGTGTTGGAGAGAGAAGACTGTGTGGTCACAGCATGGCAGCAGATTCTGAAAATGAGAGAAGGAAACAGAAAAAGAGAGAGAGGGAGATGTAGGTTGCCAGCTGAAAGGAGGGAATGTAAGAGAAAATGAAAGAACGGCAATGAAAGCGTCAGGAAGAATGAGGAAGAGTTGAGATGAGGAAGAGGAGAGAATTAGCGCGAGAGCGTACATGAGGAAGAGGAGACGCCTGATTGAGGTGACCTAGGCTAGCGGATAAAGGAGTTAAACACACACACACACACACACACACACACACACACACACACACACACACACACACACACACACACACACACATACACTCACTCTCATGCACACACACACACACACACACACACACACACACACACACACACACACACATAAATACACTCACTCTTGCACACACACACACACACACACACACACTCACTCTTACGTACACACACACACACACACACACACACACACGTACAATCACTCTCACGCACACACACGCATGCACGCACCCCCCCCCCACACACACACACACACACGCGCACACATGAGCCGTATTTGTGTTAATTTACTCATCTGCATCATGTTATATGAGCAATTTACGTCGATGTACAAAAGCTGTTGTGACCTGATCCCTAACGTGAGGATCAGACACATGGTTAAGTTCACCTATGTTATGTGGTTAAGTTCACCTATGTTATGTGGTTAAGTGGTTAAGTTTATCTATGTTATGTGGTTAAGTGGTTAAGTTCACCTATGTTAAGTGGTTAAGTTCATCTATGTTATGGACCACTGTTGAAGGTTTGACATGCCCAACATCTACACTGAGAGTGAAAGCAGTGCAACATGCTACCACCCACTTTGGACCAATTAATAAAAACTTAGTTTTGCTGTGTTTAGTTTCAGAAAGTCACTCTTCATCCAAAATCTGAGGTCTTCAATGGAAGCCATTAAAGAAGGTCAAGGTAGATGTAGGTGTGATGCTCGTATAGAGGGGTTAGCAAGGCAGTCTGAAGATCTTGAATACCAAAGTGGAAATGGAGTCCATGCAGGCAGATGAAGTGGCCGATGGGGGAGCATGGAGATGATGGAAACTAGAGGGCCTGAGTGAAACTGAGTGCTGAGGTCAGATTTATGCTCACCAAGGGCAACAAAGTGAAGGCTGTTTGTAATATAGGCTGAGAAGCAGGTGGGGCAGTGTTGGGAATGTCCACAGCTGAAGAAAGATAAGTGTCATGATGGAGGTATAAAACGCAGCACTAGAGATCTAGAATAACGTGGTCTCACATGGTAAATGCTTTCAGCATTTCAGCTGGAAAATGCTGAAATGACTTGGGATGATTCAGTCAGTGGAGTCAGCAGCAAGGAGAGGAACCTCATTAAAAGTACACAGAGGGGCTCTCTGCACTCTGGACTGTATGGAAGCCAGAATGAAGGAGCAGAAGGAGGCTGAAGACATTTCAAAACAGAACAAAGTGATTTGGGTTTTTGTAAACTACCATTAAGGACAGACAAACTTTCAATGGGCAACGTGGAAAGCAGCTCGATAGCATGTGATATGAGAATGGGAAGGAACAGCAAGGCATGTTTGATTATTAAGATACTGAAATGGCCTGTCTGTGGTTCTCAAAGCAGTGCGAGGGAGTGGAACATTACCTGTAGCTTTAATGAGCCTGTGGTTCTCATAGCTGGTCGATGGAGTGGGACATTAACGGTCAGAAACACCAACAAGAAAGCCAGAAACAGTCAACATGTTGCACCAGGATAAAACAGCACAAACAAAACCTCGGTCAGTGTCACCATGGATACTGAAATCCCCAGTAATCGGACACACAAGGCCAGTGTGAGTAATTCTCTGGACTGGTGACCAGTGAGATTTGTGGGGGTGTTAAAGGATGAGCACAGCGCAGCACAGCTGGAGTGTGCGGTAACACAGCAGCACAGCTGGAGCATGCGGTAACACAGCAGCACAGCTGGAGTGTGCGGTGTAACAGCAACACAGCTGGAGCGTGCGGTAACAGCAGCACAGCTGGAGTGTGCGGTGTAACAGCAGCACAGCTGGAGTGTGCGGTGTAACAGCAGCACAGCTGGAGCGTGCGGTAACAGCAGCACAGTTGGAGCGTGCGGTTACACAGCAGCATCACCACCCTCGCTCCTGGAAACAGACCTGGCTGGACACCACCCGCACCACCCTGGGGACATGAAACTGAACTTTTTAAAATCTTGTGTAAGCTATTTTCAGCGACAACCAAAAACATATTTAATTAAAGGAGCAGGATGAGCACAGCGCAGCACAGCTGGAGTGTGCGGTAACACAGCAGCACAGCTGGAGCGTGCAGTAACAGCAGCACAGCTGGAGCGTGCAGTAACACAGCAGCACAGCTGGAGAATGCGGTAACAGCAGCACAGCTGGAGTGTGCGGTTACACAGCAGCATCACCACCCTCGCTCCTGGAAACAGACCTGGCTGGACACCACCCGCACCACCCTGGGCACATGAAACTGAACTTTTAAAAATCTTGTGTAAGCTATTTTCAGCGACAACCAAAAACATATTTAATTTAAATATGAACCATGAACACACTCTAGTGTTCAGTGACAGCACTTGACAAAGCCAAATGTAAAACCTTTCATTACTGGAAACACACCCACACACACCCAAACACACAGACACACACACAGAAAGAGAGAGAGAGAGAGAAACACACACACACAAGATCACTGATGTGGACGCACACTGGGTAAAATTGTTAACATTCCAGCTGGAAAAAGCTGAAATGACATGTAATTATTCAATTTGCTGTTCATTATTGCTCCTGCACTGAGAAATCAGAGCAGCAAGGCAGCAAAGATGCTGAGAATATAATGATGCTCTTATTACGAGCTGCAGGATAAACGCAGGTCTGGAGGTCTGGCAGACAAGTGTCTCACTGCTAAACACCAAGTGCTAACTACCAAGACCTGAAACAAGACCTCCTAGTACATTTTACAGCACTAGCTTATTATCAGGAAAGCTCAAATAGAACATTTCATGAAGACGATGAAAAAATCCTCTTGAAGGTGATCTATCACACACACCAGTGGGATCACACATACCTGGCCCATCACACCCACCATGCACAGAGGGCTCAGGTGAGCTTGTGTGTCCTCTGAGACATGTGAAGCTGGGCTCTGCTCACACACACTACCTAAGCCGTGACAGCTGACTATGGACAGCACATGGTGTTTCCTGCCCTCACACGCTTCTGCCACCTGAAATGCGACGGCAACTTCCAGACCATAGTGCCAATGTTAGGCGGGGTGTGCGAACGCGCACAAACCGCTTGAGGTTTTGTTATAGGGACCCAAATGCCAAACCACAAACAACAAAAACAATGAACAGAAACCTCTGCCAGAAAGGAATGCAGGAAAAGGGAGGAAAGAAAAAACACCCTTGAGAAAATATACACCAAGGGGAAAAAATGAGGAAGAACTGAGGAAAACGCGGAGAGGACTCGACGCGAGGTAAGTACCAAAATAAGAAAAATAACTCACCAGCGAAAAACAAAAACATGGAATGGAGTTGACGCGAAGAGGATAACCAGAAAGGAAAAATAAATAAATAACCCACAACTAAGGAACGCAGAAATGAGATTACCGCGAATGTGGAAATCAACTAAACAGGAGCAATAGAAATAACAAATCTAAGAACGCGGAATAAGATCAACGCGAATGTGGAAATCAACTGAACAGGAGCGATAGAAATAACAAATCTAAGAATGCAGAATAAGATCAACGTGAATATAAGAGAGTAGGTAAGGAAACGAAAACCGTCAGGGAAGAACTGACAATCAAGCCAAACGCGGCGAAAAACAAAACCCTTCCTAAACACTGTAGAGAAAACACTGTAGAGAAGGCAAAGAAAGTAACGCAATGAAAACCACGATACCGGCTGACCGCTTGAAAGACCAAACAACTCAGCAAAGATGAGCCGCAGCCGACTTCCGTAAGAAGGAAGGGGCGCATAGGACCACTAGGGGCGCATATGGTAGTGCTGACCCTAGGCGTCTGGCTTGTTTGTTTGGTGTATTTCTCTATTTTTAAAGTCAATTTGTAATATTAATAAGGTTCACATCTGGTCATGATGTTGGGGACTGTAGCGGTCAAGTGCGGAGCTGTGTTATTTGTTCTGATGCTCCTTTGGGACATTGTACACACGCTTGGAGTGAAGTCGAGGAACTCACGGAACAATGGTCTACCCACGGCTCCAGTTTACACCAGGGAACACCTGCTGAGTCTCCGGTGGATGAGTGGAACTGCGCCAAAACTTCTCGTTAGGTGTCCTGAAATTGAGCGGCTAAATTTTCAACATTCTGAAGGACCCAGACGCAAGAGGAAAAAACGAGGATCTAGGGGGGGGATTCGGAATCGGCTTAAAAGGAGAGGTAACCGCTTTCCTCTTCCAACAATCACTTTATCCAACGTGTCTTCACTTCAAAATAAAATGACAGAACTCTTGACACTTGTGAAATATGATCGGGATTTCAGCAAAGCGAATCTTATCTGTTTTACGGAGACTTGGCTTACGGACTAAATAAATGATATTGATTTGGATGGATACTCACTTGTTTGGTATGACAGAGATGCCAGACGAACGGCAAAACATATTGGCGGTGGATTATGTATGTTTATTAGTACAAACTGGGCAAGTAATGTCACGGTACGTGAAACTGACTGTTGTGCTCATTACGAGATTCTGACTGTTTCTTTCAGACCATATTACCTTCCTCGTGAATTTAGTAAAATAACAGTCATTTTGGTATACGTACCTGGCCCAGATTATGCTCTAGCAGCTGAGCGCATTGCTGAAAGTTATAATAAAGCGCAGCATAATTCTGCTGATGATCCAGTCTTTTTGCTGGGAGATTTTAACAGATGTATTATTACGACCCACCTGCCAAACCTGGAGCAATACGTGTCCTGTCCTACAAGAATGAATAAGATTTTAGATCAGTGCTTTGGAAATGTGGAGGGTGCCTATGTGTCTAGGTGCAGCCCACCATTAGGCATGTCTGATCACAACGTCATTCATCTAATGCCGAAGTATCGACAGAAGTTGAAAATGGAAAAGGTAGTTGTTAAGAACATCCAGGCCTGGACAATGGACTCAGTTGAGGAGCTGAAGGGCTGTTTTGAGGCTACCGACTGGGATCTATTCCTGAGTGATCAGGTTTCGGATAATAATCCAGAGGTGATAAATGACACGGTTACCAGTCATGTAAACTTCTGTGTTGACTTTGTCATAAAAACAAAAAGTGTTAGAGTATACCCAAATAATAAGCCATGGATTAGTAAAGCTCTTAAGCATCATTTAAACGAGAAGAAAATAGCTTTTTTGAAGGGAGATAAGCAAAAAGTGAGAGGGATAGAGAAGGAATTTAGGAACATGATCAAAAAAGCAAAAAGGGACTATAAAGATAAAGTGGAAGAGAAATTGAGGAATGGCAATGCGAAAGATGCCTGGAGAGGATTAGATATAATGATGGGAAGAAAACGTAGTTTAGCCCCACAGTGTGAAGACCCTATTCAGCTTTCAAATGATCTAAATATGTTTTACTCTAGATTTGATAAGCATGATTTTAGTAAAGATGGTGATTCTGTTTGTGAGGGACTGACCTTTGCCTCTGTGACATTTAAGGATGAGGACGTTGTTTCGATCTTCCAAAAAGTCAACCCTCATAAAACTAGTGGGCCAGATGGACTCAAGGGAAGGGTCTTGAAGGAATGTGCCATCCAACTGGGACCTGTTTTTTCTCAATTGTTCCAGATGTTTTTTAATACTAGTTTTGTCCCTCAGGCATGGAAAATGGCAACAATTATTCCAGTACCAAAAACCAGTCGTATAAAATCATTAAATGATCATAGACCCATTGCACTTACATCAGTATTAGGTAAATGCATGGAGCGTCTAGTTTGCAAGGAGCTAATATCACAAATAGCTAAGCTCATGGACCCCATGCAATTTGCCTATCAAGCTGGTAGAGGAGTGGAAGATGCCACTCTGGTTCTCTTAGATAAGGTACTTGGTCATTTAGACAAGCCTAACACATATGTTCGGGTGCTTTTTATGGATTTCTCCTCGGCTTTTAATACAGTCCAGCCCCATCTTCTCTTACAACGTTTATGTGACCTGAAGGTTAGCAGTAGCATTGTATTGTGGATTAGAGAGTTTCTGAGGAGGAGGCCCCAGCGTGTGTGTGTGGGTAGCAGCTTTTCTAACTGCCTTGTCTTGAACACTGGTGTCCCACAGGGGTGTGTTTTATCGCCCCTTCTTTTCTCAATATACACAAACGAGATTAAATACAATAGCAAAAATATCTCCCTTATAAAATATGCTGACGATATGGCCCTGGTTGCTTGCTTGGAGGACCCTATAAGCTCCTCCTACACTCTGTCCATCAGCCAATTAGCCACCTGGTTTGACACCAGCTTTCTTGATCTTAATCTTAATAAGACAAAGGAGCTGTGCTTTGGAGGAAGGATGGCAGACACAGGGTCTGTCTTCAAACCAGTTATTATGAAAGGGGAAGAAGTGGAACAAGTAGAGCACTTTAAATACCTTGGGACATACATTGACAATAGACTTAGCTTTCAGGTTAATGCGGATAACCTCTATAAAAAGGCGAGGCAGAGACTCTCTCTTCTTAGGAAGTTGAGATGTTTCAATACCAGTAAACACACTCTGATCATGGTTTATAGGTCACTTGTTGAAAGTGTTCTGAGTTTTAACATTGTGTCTTGGTATGGAAACCTATCAGTGAAGTACAGGAATAAGCTGGTCCAAGTGGTTAAACAGGCCAGTAAAATCATTGGAGACAAACTGTTGTCCTTAGAAAACTTATACAGTCGATCTTTATTAAACAGGGCAACTCGGGTCTACAATGATCATACCCATCCCCTTAACTCATCATTTCAGTTACTGCCTTCAGGTAAGAGACTTAAAGTTCCATTAGCTAAGAAGAATGGGTACAAAAAATCATTTGTTCCTTCTGCTGTGACTATTTTGAACAATGGAATACACATAAAGCCCGTACATAGTGGGAATTGTATTTACGTAAATATTTTTGTGTGTACTTGTGTAACTGTATGTATATGTTTGCCAGACTGCCAAAGATAATTTTCCATTTTATGTAATTTTAATGGACAATAAAGTTTTATCAATCAATCAATCAATCAATCAAGGAGTAAATTCGGCTGCGGATCATTTTCGCTGATTGCGTGATGTAGACTGAGACCGTCCTCTGGTAGTCATAGTATGAGTCGTGGTGGGACCTGCCCTGACAGAGGACTGTGAGCGCCCTGTCGTGGTCATGGGCGGGGCAGCGCTGGGGCCAGCCCTGACAGAGGCCCCCCCCTAGGCCCGTGACCCCGTGGGCCAAGAACGACGGCACTGTCGCGATGGAAATCCTGGACCAAGTCAGGGCACAGGACGCGTGAAGCCGGAACCCAGCAGCGTTCCTCCGGCCCGTAGCCCTCCCAGTTCACCAGGAATTGCTCCCGACCCCGAACCCTACATACGTCAAGGAGCTGCCTGACAGTGTAGGCAGGACCCCAATGACGCGCAGAGCCGGAGGTGCCGGAGCTCGAGGCAGAGCACACAGACCCGGCTGAAGCTTAGATACGTGGAAGACCGGATGGACCCGAAGAGAAGGAGGAAGCGTCAGGCGATAAGCCATGAGGTTGACCCGCTGAACCACCTTGAAAGGCCCCAAGTACCGTGGTGCTAGCTTCCGAGTACCCCCACAAACAGGCAGATCCTTGGCGAACAACCAGACCCGCTGACCAGGGCGGAACGAGGGAGCAGGGAGCCTGTGCTTGTTGTCATGGCGAAGTTGGGTGTCAGAAGCGGACAACAGGGCCCGACGGGCACACTTCCAGGCCATTCGGCACTGCCAGACAAGGGCCCGAGCCCCAGGAACCGCAACCTCATCCTCCTGGTCGACAAACATAGGAGGGGGGAACCCGTTGAGACATTCGAACGGGGACATCCCCAGGGACGAGTGCCACAGAGTGTTGTGGGCGTACTCTGCCCATACAAGGCGGTCGACCCAGGTTGACGGGTTGGTGGAGGCCAGACAACGTAGTGTCTTCTCCAGGTCCTGGTTGACCCTCTCAGTCTGACCGTTGGACTGGGGATGAAACCCCGAGGAGAGGCTAGCCTTGGTCCCTAGCAGCCTGAGAAAGGCCGTCCAGAAACAGCTGGTAAATTTGGGCCCTCGGTCGGAGACCACATCGACCGGGAACTCATGAGCCCTAACTATGTGCTCCAAGAACAACCGTGCTGTCTCTTGGACAGAAGGTAGCTTGGGCAATGCCTCGAACTTGGCTGCCTTGGAAAACCAGTCTACCATAACCAGGATGGCTGTGTTGCCTCGTGAGGCCGGTAGACCGGTTACGAAGTCCATGGAGACGTGAGACCATGGGCGCGAGGGTACCGGAAGAGGGTTCAAGAGACCCAAGGGTTTGGACCTGGAGGCCTTGCTACTGGTACATACGGTGCACACGGCCACAAAGCCCTCAATATCCTTCAATATCCTTGCCCATGCTGGGCCACCAGAACCTCCTACAAATGAGTTCGGCGGTCCGCCAAGACCCAGGGTGTGCAGCAAACAATGAAGCATGGCCCCATTCAATAACCCCGTTCCTTTGGCCTGAAGGAACGTACAGCCGCCCAGGCGGTCCACCCCCGGGGTCGGGTTCAGCCACGAGGGCCTGTTTAACGGCTGCCTCGATGTCCCACTGAATGGGAGCCAAGATCTTAAGCCTGGTTTATACTCGACGCGCCGCGATCGGCGCGAGGGTCCGCGCGGCGAAAATGACGTAATCGCTGTGGCTCCGCCCGTGCGTGAGGGCCTCGCGCGCTGTCGCGGCGCAAGGTCGTGCACCTCTCGAATTTTGTAACTTCGGGCGCACGCCGCGCTTCAGCGCGATGGACAAAGTCATGTTTGCCAGGTTCATACACCTATACAAGGTGGAATTAAAGCACTTGTACGTCACTTTAAAGGTCCATTTCAATATTTCCCAGCACGTTAAACTTAATTAAGTTAAATATTTATACATATACTCGAAATCAATCGAAATAATTCGCTTTTTTATCACATTATTTAATGGTTGTTTATTTTCAAAACGCCCAATCTTAACGTCTTCACGTTCTCTCATGTTTCGTCCTGGAATTACAAGAGGCTCGTATTTGTTAACGTAATTTCAACATTTTAATGTACTTTAGCCTAAATTCCAGCACTTTTCAAACCTGAAACACAAAGCAACATTAAAATGCGTCAGGTAAATGTTCATTCCCTTTTTTTTGAGGGGTGTTTCTTTATACTACCACATATAGTTTCGGACAACATTGCAAAGTCATATTTATGTTTGATGCCTGGTGTATATATACGGTCTCTGGTCAGGTAAAATGTTCTTTCACCGGTTTTGCAGAGGTTTTTTATTCTCCACTGCCACCTATCGCCACCTATCGTTTCGGAGAACACTGCAGTGACGCTCGCGACGTTCGCGAAAGTATAAACGCCTACACCGCTCGCGCAGGGTCGCGCGAGGTGGGCGGGGCCGCGCGCTACAGTCACTCGCGAAAGTATAAACCAGGCTTTAGTGGCCGGCAATACCGCACTAGGGGTCACGGAACAGGCCTGCGGCTCCCACTGGCGGGACAGAGCATCGGGCTTGATGTACTTCGACCCGGGGCGGTAGGACAGGACAAAATCGAACCTGCTAAAAAACAGGGCCCACCTAGCCTGTCTGGGATTTAAACGTTTGGCCTGTTGGAGGCAGGCCAGATTTTTATGGTCCGTCCATACCTGGAATGGATGTTTGGCCCCCTCCAACCAATGCCGCCATTCCTCCAAGGCGGTTTTAACCACCAGCAACTCCTTGTCCCCAACGTCATAGTTACGTTCGGCGGGTGTCAAACGGTGAGAATAAAACGCACAAGGATGGTGTTTAAGTGGCGTTCTTGACCTCTGAGACAATACCGCCCGACCCCTTCGTCCGAGGCGCCGACCTCTACAGTGAAAGGGAGCTCAGGGTCGGGCGTGGCGAGAACCGGGGCAGCCACGAAATGCGCTTTGAGTGCATCGAAGGCCGCCTGGGCCTTAGGGGTCCAGGCAAACGGCCCCGGGGATTTTCTGGTCAGGGCGGTGAGAGGAGTGGCTACTTTGCTATAGTCTTTGATGAACCGACGGAAAAAGTTGGCAAACCCTAGAAACCGCTGTACCTGGCGAAGCGTAGTGGGTACAGGCCACTGGGCTACGGCCTTGATTTTAGCTGGGTCCATAGCTAGCTTGTTTTGTGAAATAATAAACCCCAAAAAGGGCACCTCAGTGGTGTGGAAAACTGACTTCTCTAACTTAACATAGAGGTGGTTCTCCAGCAACAAATGGAGAACCCGACGGACATGCTTGGTGTGTTCTTGCTGCGTACGACTGTATATTAAAATATCGTCGAGGTAGACATAAACATAACGGTCCAGCGCTTCTCGCAGAACTTCATTAATGAACTTTTGGAAGACAGCGGGGGCGTTCATGAGCCCGAACGGCATGACTAGGTACTCATAGTGACCGGATAGGGTGATGAAAGCTGTCTTCCACTCGTCCCCCTCCCTTACCCAAACCAGATTGTACACGCTTCGGAGGTCAAGTTTAGTGAAGACCATGGCCTGCTGTAGGGACTCGAAAGCAGTGGCCATAAGAGGCAGGGGGTGACGGTCTTTTACAGTGATTTTATTTAGCCCCCGGTAGTCGATGCATGGTCTTAAACCCCCATCTTTCTTGCCAACAAAGAAAAACCCTGCCCCAGCCGGGGACGTAGATGGCCGAATGAGACCGGCTGCCAAGGATTGCTGGATGTACTGTTCCATGGCTTTACGTTTGGGCATTGCGAGAGAGAACAGTCTTCCCCGGGGAGGACTGGTACCAGGTAGCAGGTCAATGGCTATGTCATAGGGCCTGTGAGGTGGAAGGATGCTAGCCTGTTTTTTGCTGAATACCTGTTTAAGGTCGTGGTAGACAGAGGGAACCCGACTTAGGTTGAATGACTCAGACGGCCCATCGGGAGCTCCGGCCTTATGAGTAAGGAGGCAAGATTGTTTACACATAGGCCCCCATTGGCTGACTGTCAGATTGAGCCACTCTATCTCAGGGTTATGACGCTGAAGCCATGGAAGACCAAGGATGAGTGGAGTCTTGGGGGCACTGATGACATATAGGGTGAGGTGCTCGACGTGTTCTCCTACGGACAGCTCTACGGGGATGGTTTGGTCAGCGACCTCCCCTGAGGACAGCGACTTGCCGTCTACAGCAGCAACCGAAAGCGGCGTTTGTAGTGAGACCAAAGGCACCCCAAGGTCCCTGACTAATGTGACTTCGATAAAGTTTCCCGCTGCCCCTGAGTCAACGAAGGCAAGCTGTCGATGTTCGGTAGTGCCTTGCCATGACAGGGTTGTGTGAAGGGTTAAACCGGTGTAGTGAGGAGAACCCGAGAGGCCAGCCGGAGGTCTCCCGTCTACCGGCGGGCCTTTGCTTTTTCCTGCAGGTCCGGACATGTGGAGAGTTTGTCACCTAGGTAACCTCAGTAAATACACTGACCCTCTGACAGATGCGTCTGCCTCTCCTGTGGGGTTAGTCGGGTCTGCCCTATTTGCATGGGCTGTTTCCTGTTATCCTCCCTAGCTTCACTGCTTGAGACAGGAGGGTTAACCCTAGGAGCGTGTGTGGTGCTGTTGCTGTGGGGCCGGTGCCGCTGCGTACGTTCCCGCAGCCTGTTTTACAATTGTACCACGAGGTTAATGCATGCGTCAAGATAGTTGGGGGGCTCGGGGACAGCCAACTCGTCTTTCAGACAGTCATTTAGCCCCTCCTGAAAGACTGCCAGCAGGGCTGCGGACTTGCTCTCTGCCGCTAGTGTTCTGAACTCCAGGGAGTACTCAGAGACGGATAGCTTGCCCTGGCGTAGACGTAGCAACCGACTACCCACTACTCCCCCTGAGGCAGGATGGTGGAATGTCTGCCGCATGGCCTCGGAAAAGCAGTCGTACGATGCACACAGCTCAGGCTGGTTTTCCCAAACCGGGGTTGCCCACACCAACGCCTTGCCAGAGAGCAGTGTCACCACGTAGGCTACTTTGGCCTTCTCAGTGGGGAACCGTGACGGCTGCTGTTCAAACACCAAGGAGCACTGGAGCAAAAATCCCCTGCATTCCTCCGGATCCCCAGAGTAATGTCTAGGCACAGGTAGGGCGGACTCTAAACGTGCCGTGACAGCGGGAGGATCGGGTGCACGGGGATCACTAGTACTGGTAGACTGTGGTGTAGCCTGAGTAGCAGCCTGCAGTGTTATGGTCAAGTTCTGGAGTTGGCCTAATATCTGCTGCATTGTCTGCTCATGACTGCCCAGCAACTGACCTTGTTGGGCTACAGTGGTCCTCAGCTCCGCTACAGCCTGTGGTGTGGCTGGGTCCATGTAATGGCCGAGTTGTTCTGTTAGGCGGGGTGTGCGAACGCGCACAAACCGCTTGAGGTTTTGTTATAGGGACCCAAATGCCAAACCACAAACAACAAAAACAATTAACAGAAACCTCCGCCAGAAAGGAATGCGGGAAAAGCGAGGAAAAAAAACACCCTTGAGAAAATATACACCAAGGGGAAAAAACGAGGAAGAACTGAGGAAAATGCGGAGAGGACTCGATGCGAGGTAATTACAAAAATAAAAAAAAAAACTCACCAGCGAAAAACAAAAACACAGAATGGAGTTGACGCGAAGAGGATAACCAGAAAGGAAAAATAAATAAATAACCCACAACTAAGGAACACGGAAATGAGATCAACGTGAATGTGGAAATCAACTGAACAGGAGCGATAGAAATAGCAAATCTAAGAACGCAGAATAAGATCAACGCGAATGTGGAAATCAACTGAACAGGAGCGATAGAAATAACAAATCAAAGAACGCGGAATAAGTTCAACGCGAATACAAGAGAGTAGGTAAGGAAATGAAAACCGTCAGGGAAGAACTGACAATCAAGCCAAACGCGGCGAAAAACAAAACCCTTCCTAACTAAACCAAAAACTGGATAGGAACAATATAGCGGGGGGAAAACTTGAGATTGGCCCAAAGGGCGCAGGAGTGAACATTCGAAAAGACAGGGGATAGTGACGAGAAAACACTGTAGAGAAGGCAAAGAAAGTAACGCAATGAAAACCACGATACCGGCTAACCGCTTGAAAGACCAAACAACTCAGCGAAGATGAGCCGCAGCTGACTTCCTTAAGAAGGAGTAAATTCGGCTGCGGATCATTTTCGCTGATTGCTTGATGTAGACTGAGACCGCCCTCTGGTAGTCATAGTATGAGTCGTGGTGGGACCTGCACTTACAGAGGACCGCGACCACCCTCTAGTGGTCATGGACGGGGCAGCGCTGGGGCCTGCCCTGACAGCCAACCTGGGACAGATGCCTGAATCAAGGCTAGAACCTGGGACAGATGCTTGAATCAGGGCTAGAACCTGGGACAGATGCTTGAATCAGGGCTAGAACCTGGGATAGATGCTTGAATCAGGGCTAGAATCTGGGACAGATGTTTGAATCAGGGTTAGAATCTGGAACAGATGCTTGAATCAGGGCTAGGATCTGGGACAGATGCCTGAATCAAGGCTAGAACCTGCGACAGATGCCTGAACCAGGGCTAGGATCTGGGACAGATGCCTGAATCAGGGCTAGAGCCTGGGACAGATGCCTGAATCAGGGCTAGTAATAACAAATCCATGATGGCAAACTTAAGAACTCATGCATGTGGTTTTATATAAATGTGAAATTGTGTAATATATACGAGACTATGACTTTTTCCTGCTAACTTTGATTCGGATTAAAATGAATGAAGCTCAGCTGCACTTAATGTGAACATGTCTGATGGGTTGGGTGAGACAGCAAGGCTCATTAAACACTCCAAATGTGGGTGGAATTAGCTGAATGACACACAGATCCAGCGAATGCGAGTGGGACCCATGTTCACATCACAAGAACATCGCGTCTGCTTTCGCATCTCTCTTCTCGTCTGGTGCAGCCATCAGACGGCTGGCAACCTTTGTCACTGAAACAACTCTGACAGAAGTTCAGTGTCTGATGCAATAATGCCTGTAATTGTGGGTCTGTAATATAATGTTGCTGGTGTTATTGGCAGGCACTAAGCCCCATGCAAGGACACACACACACACACACACACACACAACCACACATACACACACTGGTGCAATTAGTCTAATTAGGATTGGCTGATGCAGCTTAATTGAAGAGAAACACATACAAGGCAGGCAAGGGATGTTTCTAGATGGGAGGAACAAGAAGACTGAATACAGATTGGCCCCTGTGGAGCTCTCCCTCTCTCTCTCTCTCTCTCTCTCACACACACACACACACACACACACACACACACACACACACACACACACACACACACACAAGCTTAGCTGAGGGTTGGGCCTAGCGCAGAGCCCTCATGCTGACAACCCCATGGTCTGCAGCACTGGGTACCAGGATGTGTTTTCCATCTGGAGACCTGAGTCAGCTCGTGAAGGACTTCATCACAGCACCAGTTCAAATGGGTGCGTGGGGTGCGCGGCTCTGTGGACATGAAGAACTATTAAAGTAATGAAATAAACTAATCTGACGTCCAAAATGACTTTTGCACTATATCAGATGTTAAGTACAGGAAGGAATGCGGTGGCAAAGAACAGCACCGCACTGCATAAAGATAAAGATAACCCTCACACTCATCTAGTTTATGCAATGTGTAAATACACTATATAACATTTATATGGACCCAGTGTGTAAATCCACTATATAACATTTAGACAGTACTGGACCCAGTGTATAAATACACTATATAACGTTTAAACAGTACTGGACACAGTGTGTAAATACAATATATAATGTTAAAACAATACTGGACCCAGTGTTTATCCTTGAGGCACACATATTTTATCTGAAGGAACAGAGAATGACTGAGATGTATGGATAATGAAATTCTGGAACTTGTTAAAAGCAATATGTTCCAGACTAATGCTGTACAACAGGGCAGGACTCTTCCAAATGCTTAAAGAAAATAAAACACATCAAAACAAAGCTCCTTACTGCCAATAACATTCATATGTATGGGCCCTATCATATATGAATCAGCATTTTTGCAATCATATAAACACATTTTGAGTGACAGTGGTGAGCACTAGTAAAGTTTGATACAAAATGGCATAGGCAGGCCACAAACCATTTTTAGCATTAACACATTACAAGTGAAAACCTTGCACAAAGAGTTAAAACAAGAGCGGTGAGATCAGATACATTTACAAGAGTCACATCAGACTGAATAAGAAAAGCAGTCAAATCAGATGTAATTATGCAGCAATCATAGATTTGCCTTTCGGTCCACAGCATCTCTACAAGGGAATCAGGACACACTACATACCTGGATATTTAGGGCGTATGTATATAACTGGATATATAGGGCACACACACACACACACACAAACACGGTGGCGCTGTGACTCATGGTGGCACTGTGACTGTGTACAGTCATCAACAGCTGTGGGCTTCTCCAGCACCGTGTAACATTAGGACCATGCAACACTGACCTCTAATGTGACTGGATGGCCATGAGCAGGCGGATCCAACGCGCGCAGAGTGTCTGTATGTGGTCATTTGGGACTGCGTGAGCTAGCGATTGATTGAGTGACCAATTGATTATCTCATCAATAACCACCATCTCACAGATGTTTGAATTCCTCCACACGCTCCCTTCCTAATCCTGATCAAAGATATTTTCCCTGGAAGGTTCATAACTGAAACTCCTACACAAGGGACAATTCAGAATGCCAAAGGATTCCTTCCGTGTTACCTAGCGAGGGAGAACCCTGCAGTGATGTGGATAGACCTGCCGGCCACAACCATCCCAGACTCGGTGCTGAGGCAGGAGTGACTTACACTGTGTACTGTAAATAGCAATACAAGCAAATATATACAAATAATGTTTATCTTTATTTTTGATTAATTCATTTTTGGTAGATAGTTTTATTTTGTGAGACTGGTCGAAGGTTTTGTGAAGATTGGGTTTGTGTTAATTGTTTTGAGACAAGGAGTGATTTCACACTATAGGTGTGTGTGTGTGTGTGTGTGTGTGTGTGTGTGTGTGTGTGTGTGTGTGTGTGTGTGTGTATAAATGTGTAAGTGTACTGCAGTACACAGTATTTCCTCCTGCAGGTCACACTGACTTTCTTTGTTAGTGAATATAATTATAACATAATAAATATGGCTCCCCTGCCATAACCAGAACCTCATTAAATTTCCCATTTGTGTGTTTGTGTGTGTGAGTGTGTGCATGCATGGGTGTGAGTGCGTGTGTCCGCACTCACACCCATGCATGCACACACTCACACACACGAGTGTGTGCATGTGCGAATGTGCACGAGTGTGTGTACTTTGGCATAGTAATTGTCTACTCCCTGTACTTCCATTGTTGAAGACAATACTCAATAAAAAAATGACGCCCAGTCCCAGATGCCATGGGCCATTTTAGTTATGGTTGTTCTGGGGATTTTAAGGTGGATTCCATTGAGAACTATGGTGACATTTTGTAGATTTAAGGTGGATTCCTTTAATAGCTCGAGTGATGTTTTCTAGATATAAGGTGGATTTCTTTGATAGTTTGATTTTGAGGGGCAGATGTTCAGGGGTGAGGGGCAGATGTTCAGGTGCGGTCAGGGGCAGATGTTCAGGGGTGAGATGTGGGTTCTCTCTCCCCCTCTCGTGTTCTCTCTCACCTCACTCTTCCTCTACCAGTCCCAGTGTGATAATATGATGTGGCAGAAAGACTAACTATGTACGACAAAGTGATCACAGCGTATTCTGTCTCCTCTTGTTGGCTCAGTGAGTGAGTGTGAGTGGTTCAGAGCATCCAGCGTCTGTGTGGAACCAGAGCAGCTAATGGCACTCAGTAAGCTTTTAAACCAGAAGCAGAGCATGGTGTGTGGGGAAGATTACACATGAGAGGTGTGGGTGTGTGTGAGGAAGATTACACATGAGAGGTGTGGGTGTGTGTGAGGAAGATTACACATGAGAGGTGTGGTGTTGTGTGGGGAAGATTACACATGAGAGGTGTGGGTGTGTGTGGGGAAGATTGCACATGAGAGGTGTGGGTGTGTGGGGAAGATTACACATGAGAGGTGTGGGTGTGTGGGGAAGATTACACATGAGAGGTGTGGGTGTGTGTGAGGAAGATTACACATGAGAGGTGTGGTGTTGTGTGGGGAAGATTACACATGAGAGGTGTGGGTGTGTGTGGGGAAGATTACACATGAGAGGTGTGGGGGTGTGAGGAATATTACACATGAGAGGTGTGGGTGTGTGGGGAAGATTACACATGAGAGGTGTCGTGTTGTGTGGGGAAGATTACACATGAGCGGTGTCGTGTTGTGTGGGGAAGATTACACATGAGAGGTGTGGGTGTGTGTGGGGAAGATTACACATGAGAGGTGTGGGTGTGTGGGGAAGATTAAACATGAGAGGTGTGGTGTTGTGTGGGGAAGATTACACATGAGAGGTGTGGTGTTGTGTGGGGAAGATTACACATGAGAGGTGTGGGTGTGTGTGGGGAAGATTACACATGAGAGGTGTGGGGGTGTGAGGAAGATTACACATGAGAGGTGTGGGTGTGTGTGGGGAAGATTACAGATGAGAGGTGTGGGTGTGTGTGGGGAAGATTGCACATGAGAGGTGTGGGTGTGTGTGGGGAAGATTGCACATGAGAGGTGTGGGTGTGTGGGGAAGATTACACATGAGAGGTGTGGGTGTGTGGGGAAGATTACACATGAGAGGTGTGGGTGTGTGTGGGGAAGATTACAGATGAGAGGTGTGGGTGTGTGTGGGGAAGATTGCACATGAGAGGTGTGGGTGTGTGGGGAAGATTACACATGAGAGGTGTGGGTGTGTGGGGAAGATTACACATGAGAGGTGTGGGTGTGTGTGAGGAAGATTACACATGAGAGGTGTGGTGTTGTGTGGGGAAGATTACACATGAGAGGTGTGGGTGTGTGTGGGGAAGATTACACATGAGAGGTGTGGGTGTGTGGGGAAGATTACACATGAGAGGTGTGGGTGTGTGTGGGGAAGATTACACATGAGAGGTGTGGGTGTGTGGGGAAGATTAAACATGAGAGGTGTGGTGTTGTGTGGGGAAGATTACACATGAGAGGTGTGGGTGTGTGGGGAAGATTACACATGAGAGGTGTGGGTGTGTGTGAGGAAGATTACACATGAGAGGTGTGGTGTTGTGTGGGGAAGATTACACATGAGAGGTGTGGGTGTGTGTGGGGAAGATTACACATGAGAGGTGTGGGGGTGTGAGGAAGATTACACATGAGAGGTGTGGGTGTGTGTGGGGAAGATTACACATGAGAGGTGTGGGTGTGTGTGGGGAAGATTACACATGAGAGGTGTGGGTGTGTGTGAGGAAGATTACACATGAGAGGTGTGGTGTTGTGTGGGGAAGATTACACATGAGAGGTGTGGGGGTGTGAGGAAGATTACACATGAGAGGTGTGGGTGTGTGCGGAAGATTACACATGAGAGGTGTGGGTGTGTGTGGGGAAGATTACACATGAGAGGTGTGGGTGTGTGTGGGGAAGATTGCACATGAGAGGTGTGGGGGTGTGCGGAAGATTACACATGAGAGGTGTGGGTGTGTGGGGGGTGTGTGGGGAAGATTACACATGAGAGGTGTGGTGTTGTGTGGGGAAGATTACACATGAGAGGTGTGGGGGTGTGAGGAAGATTACACATGAGAGGTGTGGTGTTGTGTGGGGAAGATTAAACATGAGAGGTGTGGGGGGTGTGTGGGGAAGATTACACATGAGAGGTGTGGGTGTGAGTGGGGAAGATTACACATGAGAGGTGTGGTGTTGTGTGGGGAAGATTACACATGAGAGGTGTGGGGGTGTGAGGAAGATTACACATGAGAGGTGTGGGTGTGTGTGGGGAAGATTAAACATGAGAGGTGTGGTGTTGTGTGGGGAAGATTACACATGAGAGGTGTGGGGAAGACACACACACACTGAACAGATGTCTCTGTTTATCCGTATCTCAGCTATTCACCCATATCTCAGTCTCAACTATTAACACATGTCTCAGTGTCTTGCCCATGTCTCAGTGTCCCATACATCTCAGTGTCTCACCCACAACAGTGCTGACAGCTCACTTCTGCTCATTTCTACTCAGTTCTAGACCTAATGAGCACGTTAACAGGGACAATGGGGAGGAGATACTTCCTGACACCTGGAGACAAGACATGCAGACTCAGAAGACAATTCAGTCCATCAGAAAGGAGACGTTCAAAGTCAGAGGACAAATGGGAACTTGTCCCATTTATTCTGACCAGGTTGTGTGACGGGCGGGGTGAGCAACTAAAAAGGTAGTGATCACGCCAAGTCTCAGGGAAAGAGGATGGTTTAATAGAAAGTGTGCAAACCAAAAACCTGTGCATTGTTCCAAATGAAGGAAATAATAACCAGCAGTCAACTGGTACAAAGACAAGACATATATAGACGAACAAACGACCCTCAGGTGAGACGGATCACGGGTCCCGCCCACCTGAGGGACGAACATCACGTGACCAAAAACAGGACCGCTGCCGCTGTAAACGGGGGCGACCGGCAGGGGGCCCCCCCACAACGTGACAGGTTGTTTATCTTGAAAACATTCTGATTCCAATTGTTGCCAATATCTTCAAAGAAAACCCAGTTATTTAATTCCTGCACATATCAATTAATTAATGTTACAATATTTAATTAAAATTTAGGGGATGTGATCATTCTGATTTGATTACATTGTTGAGACTGATAAATTGAGACTGATATGAGACTGATTCATAAATTGAGACTGATTAATAATTCACACACAGTAAATCAAATGGGGTGTTAACGATTAATAAGTAAAGCCTCTTCAGTTTTTTATCAATAGAACGAACCAATTATATTAACCACATTAAGCCATTATCAGCTGCTTCTTAAATCACTGCTTACTTTTCTATTAGACTAAAAGTGACTCATTAACTAGAACTTTATCATTCTTGTATGCTGCAATCCTAACATGATAACTCCATATGTAAGAACCACCCCACACTGCAAGTGCTCAAAGTGTTTTGCTGACATTAGTTACACCATCCTACAGGCCATTTTGTATATATAAGTTTGGACATGAGAATGTGTTCAGGGCATCATAGGTGTTCAGCATACACGAGAATGTGTTCAGGGCATGACAGGTGCTCAGCATACATGAGAATGTGTTCAGGGCATGACAGGTGCTCAGTGTACATGAGAATGTGTTCAGGGCATCACAGGTGCTCAGTATACATGAGAATGTGTTCAGGGCATCACAGGTGCTCAGCGTACATGAGAATATGTTCAGGGCATCACTGCCTCATGAAGCTGGTTAAGAACACTAAGAGCATCCAGAGATCATCCCAAACTGTCCAGTAATGGGCGGCTCTGAAGACCTTCACCATCTACAGTCGTCTATTAAACCATCTATTGCAGTTTAACAGCATAATGTGTTATTTCATCATTTTAATACCTTCACTGTTTTTCTAAACTGTAGAAAATATTAAGATTAAATAAACTTGGTATGTTCAAATGGCTGAATGGTAGTAAATAAATGTGTGTGCGTGCGAGTGTGGGTGTGTATGTATACACACACATGCACGCACGCACACACAGACACACACACACATACAGTGCATGCATACACAGACTCATGACCTGGGGGAAGGTATTATGAGACTAGAACCCTTCAATGTTGTACTAAGTGCCTATTACCCCTATTAAACACATCCAGATTATCAGCTGATTAAGCTACTAAGCACTAAACACTTAAGTGCACACTAGCTGACTCCCTTTATGCCCTATATGGGAGGAGCATTTCCTGTTTACACAGACATGCATGTGTCTAACTGCCCATGTCTGAACCTCACCTTTACAATAAACTCCATTCCCCTCTCTCTCTCTCTCTCTCTCTCTCTCTCTCTCTCTCTCTCTCTCTCTCTCTCTCACACACACACACACACACACACACACACACACACACACATACACACACACAAACACACGCATACACACACTATGGAGCTAAATCTGTTGCAAAACTTGAGTGTGAAGGAGCTGATTTGAGAACTTGAAAACTAAATCTGTACATGTATTTTTAATTTGAGAACTTGCAAACTAAAGTTGCACTTGTATGTTTAATTTGAGAACCTGTAAACTAAAAGTTGCATTTGTAGTTTTGATGTGAGAACTTGTAGAATAAAAATCTGAGCGTGAATATGAAAAAATCCCTGGCAGGAAATGTACACATCAAAAACACAAGTGCAACTTTTAGTTTACAGGTTCTCAAATTAAAACTACATGTACAGATTTTGCTTTACAAGTTCTCAAATCAAGTCCTTCATGCTCTCAAGTTCTGCAGCAGATTTAGCCCCATACACACACACACACACACACACACACACACACAGTACTGGAGTCTGATATTGTCTAAGAGGGTGGGGTCTGATATTGTCTAAGAGGGTGGGGTCTTATATTGTCTAAGAAGGTGCGGTCTGATATTGTCTAGAAGGGTGGGGTCTGATCTTGTCTAAGAAGGTGGGGTCTGATATTGTCTAAGAAGGTGGGGTCTGATATTGTCTAAGAAACACAAACCTACTCACATCTACACATAAATCCACATACAATGCACCAAACATACCATGTGATTTTTCTCAACCCAGTCCCCAAACAGTCCACCTGTGTCTTATTGTACTGGCTCAGGTGTGTGAACTGTGAAAGAGCAAAAACGTGGAGTGGATCAAGGTTGAGGAAGCTCGGCATATGATGCAATCACACCGACACCCTGCACACTCACAGCACTGCAGCAACATATCTGTAACCAGGAAACCCACAGCTTTCTGTGTAATGCTTCATTCCTAATGCAACTGTAACAAAGAGGATACATTTGCATTTCTATTCACACACACACACACAGAAATAGAGAATCAGAGAGAGAGAGAGAGAGATTGATCAGATAATTACCACTCAAACCAAGTATGCACATACATATGGTGTAAGAAGAGGCTCCAAGCAGTGGGATGCACCACAGCAACCTCATAACAGAGATGGAGAAGGATAGAGAAGAAGAGAGAAACAGATGGCGATAAAGGCAAAGAGAGATGGACAGACAGAGGAAATGACAGATTTAGGGAGTGAGGTTAAAAATCCATACAGTATAAAACAGACGGGAGAAGCACAGTTACAACTAAAATTTGAAAAAGTTAACTGGAATATACTCACTGGATCTGCATTCTTCATTAGTGTGTGTGTGTGTGTGTGTGTGTGTGTGTGTGTGTGTGTGTGTGTGTGTAAACCATTATGTTTCAGCAGGCTAGCTGTCTATGAACTGATACTTGGAGCTGAATTAGCATTAAATCTAATCACATCATCATGCGGAAGGTACTAACACCCTCTCAGCCCTGTGTGCGTGTTTGTGTGTGTGCGGGTGTGTGTTGGGGACGGATAAGTATGCTGCATACCAGGAGAAAGAAGTGATGAGGTAGAGAGAGAGAGAGAGAGAGAGAGAGAGAGAGAGAGAGAGAGAGAGAGAGAGAGAGAGAGGGAGAGAGATAGGCAATCCTGTTACACCTCCCTCTGAACATTCCTCACTACCAGCAACCTTTAATACGTATGGCTAAATGTACTTAGAATTTTGGATGTGTACAAAATAATATTTTTGTGTTTTGTAATATACTAAAACACCCTGGTGACCTCTTGATGTGACACAGCTGACAAAGTCTTGCCTGTCGAGATAGTGAATAACACAGTGAAGAACACAGAGAGGAACGCAGTGAATAACACAGTAAAGAACACAGAGAGGAACACAGTGAAGAACAGTGAAGAACACAGAGAGGAACACAGTGAAGAACACAGTGAATAACACAGTGAAGAACAGTGAAGAACACAGAGAGGAACACAGTGAGGAACACAGAGAGGAACACAGTGAAGAACAGTGAATAGCAATGAAGAACACAGAGTGGAACACAGACAGGAACACAGTGAAGAACAGTGAAGAACAGTAAAGAACACAGAGAGGAACACAGAGAGGAACACATTGAAGAACAGTGAATAGCAATGAAGAACACAGAGTGGAACACAGTGAAGAACAGTGAAGAACAGCGAAGAACACAAAGATGAACACAATGAAGAACAGTGAAGAACACAGAGAGGAACACAGAGAGAAATACAGTGAAGAACACAGTAAAGAACACAGAGAGAAACACAATGAAGAACACAGATAAGGACATATAGAGGAACACAGTGAAGAACAGTGAAGAACACAATGAAGAAAATAGAAAAGAACACAGAGGAACAGTGAAGAACACAGAGAGGAACACAGAGAAGAACACAGAGAAGAACACAGTGAAGAACACAGAGAGGAACACAGAGAGGAACACTGCACTCAGATGCAGTGTATGAGGCAGTACCAGGTACTCAAAGCACTAAAGAACAATATTTCTCTGAAGCCTCACTGCAATAGAGACTTAATATTGTTAACACAGTCACTGTGCTACTACTGTAATCTACACAAACACAACCACAATGCTACTACTGTAATCTACACAAACACAACCACTGTGTAACGACTGTAATCCACACAAACACAACCACTGTGTAACGACTGTAATCCACACAAACACAACCACTGTGCTACTACTGTACTGTAATCCACACACACACATACAACCACTGCACTACTGCTACTGTTGGTGTGTGTGGTGTGAAGGTGTGTGTGTGTAGTGTATGTGGATGTGAATGTTTGTATGTGTTTGTATGTGTGATGTGAAGGTGTGTGTGTGTGGTGTGAAGGTGTGTAGGGTGTGTGAAGATTTGTGTGGGGTGTGTGAAGGTGTGTGTGGGATGGGAAGGTGTGTTGGGTGTGTGTGGGGTTTGTGAATGTGTGTGGGGTGTACCACAGGTGCACAGTCTTGATTTGAACCTGTTTTATCAGCAGTTCTTCCTCAGCTACTGTAATCCCAAGCAAACAGAACAGATTACAACATGCCATATATATTCCCAACCGTACAGCACTACATGGTGATGGAGGTCTGGAGTTCTTCGTGATGGAGCTGGCAGGCGTTTCATCATCCTGCAGACTGATGTAAGGGTGCAAGGCGGAGCAGCTGGGTGTCAGTCTGAAACAGCAGGGATCAGTCAGCGCATCACGCTTACACATGCACTCGTCATCCCGTCACACCATTCTTCCCTGAGAATTCTCCCCTTCTGACCCCAGACATGGGATACGGATTTGGGGAAAAGTTACATG
>NC_135215.1:18857822-18875322 GCF_052324685.1 Brachyhypopomus gauderio | reverse complement strand
CTGAGAGAGGCGTGTCTAAGTGGTGAGTGTCTGAGAGGTGTGTCTAAGAGGGGAGAGTCTGAGAGAGGTGTGTCTAAGAGGGGAGAGTCTGAGAGAGGCGTGTCTAAGAGGGGAGTGTCTGAGAGAGGTGTGTCTAATGGGGGAGTGTCTGAGAGAGGCGTGTCTAAGTGGTGAGTGTCTGAGAGGTGTGTCTAAGAGGGGAGAGTCTGAGAGAGGCGTGTCTAAGAGGGGAGTGTCTGAGAGAGGCATGTCTAAGAGGGGCATGTCTGAGAGAGGTGTATCTAAGAGGGGAGTGTCTGAGAGAGGTGTGTCTAAAAAGGGAGTGAGAGAGGGGAGTCTGAGAGAGGTATGTCTAAGAGGGGAGTGAGAGAGGGGAGTGTCTGAGAGAGGTGTGTCTAAAAGGGGAGTGTCTGAGGGAGGAGTGTCTAAGAGAGATGTGTCTCAGAGGGCAGTGTCTCACAGAGGAGTGCCTCTGAGGCACTTCAGCAGGATTTATCATGTGATAAATCACCTCACTGATAAATCATCTCACTGACCACCTGACCACTCACTTCTGACATTCTGTTGTGTTTACATGTAAACACTAGTGCATTAATCAGGGGGGTCATGGGGTAACAAAACAAAGCAGAGCAGAGAAAAACAATCAAACAAGTTAGCAAATATACCAGACACCAGGGACATGAATAATCACAAAGACAGACAGCCTGGAAGACAGGGCACAGGGTTCAAATACATGAACTAACAAACTAACAAAGACATAAACTAGACACAGACGAGAACCATAATGCTGGACAGAGAGCCAAATGATGGGGTGTGACCAAAACAAAGGAACACAAAACAAAGACATGACGGACAGGTGAGGAGCGGCCAATCGTGACGGAGATTACTCAAGATACTATGTGACTGATGTGATTGACAACCTGACAGATCTCCCTGAGGCTCAAGTGAAATGACCCCAGTCCACAATAACACATTCTTCTGCAAACCCACAGAATCTGAGCTCCACAGGACTCCACTGTGTGTCATTCCACTGTGTGAAAACCCCAGTGATGTTTCAGCGGCTTTATTTTGTTGTTGTTGTTCATTGGTTTATTGTCAGCAAAAGCAAAATCAATCACCGAAGACTGAAATATTGGAAAGTGTGTTAAGACACAGGAGGGTGAGAATGTCTGTGAGTGTGTGTGTGTGAGAGAGAGAGAGAGAGAGAGAGAGAGAGAGAGAGAGAGAGAGAGAGAGAGAGAGAGGGAGGACCCTCTAGGCAGAACAGCCCCTCCTAACTGCAAGGAAGGACAGAACGTTCAGCGTACGGCAGGACACCTTAGACGCTCCGTCCTCGTGTCCTTTACTGTGACAGCAACATCTCCACAAAATCTCCACTAGACTCCCGCTGAAGAGGAGAAGACATGAAACCAATCAGGAGCAGGTCATCTACAACAGCTCCACCCACACATGACATCTACAACAGCACCATCCACACAGCTCCACCCACACAGGTCATCTACAACAGCTCCATCCACACAGGTCATCTACAACAACTCCACCCACACAGGTCATCTATAACAGCTCCACCCACACATGACATCTACAACAGCACCATCCACACAGCTCCACCCACACAGGTCATCTACAACAGCACCCTCCACACAGGTCATCTACAACAGCTCCATCCACACAGGTCATCCACAACAGCACCACCCACACAGGTCATCCACAACAGCACCACCCACACAGGTAATCTACAACAGCTCCACCCACATAAGTAATCTACAACAGCGCCACCCACGCAGGTCATTCACAACAGCTCCACCCACATAAGTAATCTACAACAGCGCCACCCACACAGGTCATCCACAACAGCTCCACCCACATAAGTTATCCACAACAGCACCACCCACACAGGTAATCTACAACAGCCTCACCCACATAAGTCATCCACAACAGCACCAGCCACAAAAGTAATCTACAACTGCTCCACCCACACAGGTCATCTACAACAGCTCCACCCACACAGCTCCACCCACACATGTCATCTACAACAGCTCAACCCACACAGGTCATCTACAACAGCTCCATCCACACAGGTAATCTAAACAACTCCACCCACACAGGTCATCTACAACAGCTCCACCCACACAGGTCATCTACAACAACACCATCCACACAGGTAATCTACAACAGCTCCACCCACACAGGTCATCCACAACAGCACCACCCACACAGGTCATCTACAGCAGCTCCATCCACACAGGTCTAGGAGCAGAACTCAGAAGAGTGACAGAAACATTTAACTGAACATCAGAACATCAGGCAGTGACAATGCTTGGTCATTTAACACACACTTGCACACACACACACACACACACACACACACACACACACACACACACACACACACACACACACACACACACACACACACACACACACACACACACACACACACACACAGTCTCTCTCTCTTCTGTTCAAACAACAAAACCTTTTGTATCATGAATTTCATGTGTCATTCTTTCGTTCTTTCTGATACACAGAACGAGACAGACTCATTCTTTTGTTCTTTCTGATAAACAGTACAAGAAAGACTCTTTCATTCTTTCGTTCTTTCTGATAAACAGAACAAGACAGACTCTTTCTCGTTTCTTGGCTCGTGAGCCTAGCATCTCTCACTTGGGGAAAAGTCTCATCTGCAGTAAAATCATCCCCATTCAATCATTTTATTATATGAGCCAGTGGAGGTGAGAGAGCGGAACAGATAATTAACTCGATCAGCATGCTGGGAGATGTCAGCATGTGGGTCGTCTTTCACCAGGCGCTGGTGGCCAGGGGCTCGTCTCAGAGTGTGTGTGTGCACGTGTGTGTGTGTCTGCACGCGTGTTTGCGTGCGTGTGTGTGTGCTTGCTCTCCCCCAGCGATGTTAACGGCCGTGTAAAAGCTCCTCCTCCCCTCCCCCACCCCGCTGCTCTAGGCTGCCTCAGTCACAGAGCCAGAATGATACCCAGCGGGGCCTCCAAGAGCCGCTCAGTTTCCAGGAAGTACAGTGCAGGGAGCCAATGGGGTTCCCCGTGCATCACCCCCACCACACACACATACACACCCTGGAGTGGAGTCAGCCAGCATGAAGGCATAAACACTTCGAGCTGACCATCATGGTCACACACACACACACACACACACACACACACACACACACACACACACACACACACACACACACACACACACACACACACACACACTCACAGTAAGGAGAACACTAACAACAGTAAATCACTCTCAAATGCAGAGCTGTGCTTACTGTACATTAATGTAGTGGGCATGTCAGAGTGAGTGTTTTACTAAAGGGAATATTTATAGCACTTTCCCCTTCAAAATAAAAGTACTGCCTGAAATATTCTACAGTGTCTACAATTTATAGTTTATTAGTATATTTTTACTGCTGCATTTTAATGACAACTGTGTAAATTGCACCATGCATAAATTACTGAACTCTATTTATGGTATAGATATATCATTTTATGACAGGTATATGAGCATTTTATTCTGTTTATGTTTCCTGGATCCCAGTAAGTCCTATTAACCTGATATCTGCTGAGTTGTTGATGAGAAGCCTGATTACATTCCTTAGCCATGTCTGTTATCAATACATCCCATTATCAATACATCCAGTTTGTAACACACCTCATTATCAATACATCCCATTATCAATGCATCCTGTTATCAATACAACTTATCAATACATCCCATTATCGATATATCCTGTTATCAATACATCCCTTTATCAATGCACCCTGTTATCAATACATTCCATTATCGAAATATATTCTGTTATCAATACATCTTATTATCAATACATCCAGTTTTTAACACACCTCATTATCAATACATCCCATTATCAATACATCCCGTTATCAATACATCTTGTTATCAATACATCCCTTTATCAATACACCCTGTTATCCATACATTCCATTATCGATATATCCTGTTATCAATACATCCCATTATCGATATATCCTCAGGTTTAACCATTCAGATGGTAATTATTTTATCTTTGCAGACATTCATCCTTAAATTAATATAAACATCACACAGACATCAAGCAAAGACACAATTTAATCTCTTAAGCCAGTCAAGTCTATATGTAACATGAATGGTTTTGTATGTGCATGTGTCTTTGTGTGTGTGCATGTGTGTGTGTTTGTGTGTGCATGTGTGTGCTTGTGTGTATCAAATCAAATGTCAACAGTAATATTTCAGTGAGGAACAGTGAGTAAGACCAGTATTGTGGTCTATGCTGTCAGACAGTGATATAGACGCGCCTTCAAATGGCAGCAGAGCATGAAGACTCTCATGAAGACTTCACAAATACTCTGAAGACTCTTTTTAGTCCTAACTGAGAGCAGTGGTGTATAACCATCTGACTAAAATCCAGCTTCATCTGTCCCTGTCTTCATCATCCTTCTCTTCATCAATCTCTCTCTTTATCTTCCTGTCCATGGTATTGAACGTAACGTGTTGCTGGTGACTGTTTCCTCAGCAACAATCAGGGCGGAACCCCATGGAAACCAAACCAAACTCAAGGAATAATCCAATCTATTATGTCCTTTGTAACTGCAGAGAGCAAGAGAGACAGATAAAGGAAGGAGAGAGAAAGCAAGGAAGAGAAAGACAGGAATAGGAGAGAATGACAGGAAGAGGGAGAGAAAGACAGGAAGATGAAGAGACAGAGGAAAGTCAGGAAGAGGGAGAGGCAGACATGAAGTGGGAGAGACAGACAGGAAGAGGGAGAGCTTTGACACAGTGCAAGTTTCTCCTCTCCAGCTCTGGGAGAAGTCACC
Source organism: Brachyhypopomus gauderio (assembly GCF_052324685.1). NCBI lineage: Eukaryota > Metazoa > Chordata > Actinopteri > Gymnotiformes > Hypopomidae > Brachyhypopomus > Brachyhypopomus gauderio. The sequence goes on along the minus strand of NC_135215.1, from coordinate 18,870,484 downwards.
CTCTTCTCCAGGGGCATCAGCCTGGCATTTGCTCAGTCTCTTGTTATCTCAAGACTCCACTCCTGCACTCCATGGTGGATCCCCACTCCTGCACCTTGTGGTAGATCCCCACTCCTGCACGTCCTGGTGGTAGATCCCCACTCCTGCACATCCTGGTGGTAGATTCCCACACCTGCACCTTGTGGTAGATCCCCACTCCTGCATGTCCTGGTGGTAGATCCCCACTCCTGCACGTCCTGGTGGTAGATCCCCACTCCTGCACGTCCTGGTGGTAGATCCCCACTCCTGCACATTGTGGTAGATCCCCACTCCTGCACAATGTGGTAGATCCCCACTCCTGCACCTTGTTGTAGATCCCCACTCCTGCATCTTATGGTAGGTCCCCACTCCTGCATCTTGTGGTAGGTCCCCACTCCTGCACCTTGTGGTAGATCCCCACTCCTGCATCTTGTGGTAAGTCCCCACTCCTGCACCTTGTGGTAGATCCCCACTCCTGCACCTTGCAGTAGATCCCCACTCCTGCACATCCTAGTGTTAGATTCCCACTCCTGCTTGTCCTTGTGGTAGATCCACACACCTGCACCTTGTGGTAGATCCCCACCCCTGCACCGTGTGGTAGATCTCCAATCCTGCACCTTGTGGTAGATCTCACTCCTGCATGTCCTGGTGGTAGATCCCCACTTCTGCATGTCCTGGTGGTAGATCCCCACTCCTGCACTTTGTGAAGATCTCCAATCCTGCACCTTGTGGTAGATCCCCACTCCTGCATGTCCTGGTGGTAGATCCCCACTCCTGCACTTTGTGAAGATCCCCACTCCTGCACCTTGTGGTAGATCCCCACTCCTGCACCGTGTGGTAGATCTCCAATCCTGCACCTTGTGGTAGATCCCACTCCTGCATGTCCTGGTGGTAGATCCCCACTTCTGCATGTCCTGGTGGTAGATCCCCACTCTTGCATGTCCTGGTGGAAGACCTCCACTCCTGCACCTTGTGGTAGATCCCCACTCCTGCACCTTGTGGTAGGTCCCCACTCCTGCACCTTGTGGTAGATCTCCAATCCTGCACCTTGTGGTAGATCCCACTCCTGCATGTCCTGGTGGTAGATCCCCACTTCTGCATGTCCTGGTGGTAGATCCCCACTCCTGCACTTTGTGAAGATCTCCAATCCTGCACCTTGTGGTAGATCCCCACTCCTGCATGTCCTGGTGGTAGATCCCCACTCCTGCACTTTGTGAAGATCCCCACTCCGGCACCTTGTGGTAGATCCCCACTCCTGCACCTTGGGGTAGATCCCCACTCCTGCACCTTGTGGTAGATCCCCACACCTGCACTTTGTGGTAGATCCCCACTCTTGCATTTTGTGGTAGATCCCCACTCCTGCACGTCCTGGTGGTAGATCCCCACTCCTGCACATTGTGGTAGATCCCCACTCCTGCACCTTGTGGTAGGTCCCCAATCCTGCACCTCGTGGTAGATCCCAACTCCTGCACAATGTGGTAGATCCCCACTCCTGCACGTCCTGGTGGTAGATCCCCACTCCTGCACCTTGTGGTAGGTCCCCACTCCTGCACCTTGTGGTAGGTCCCCAATCCTGCACCTTGTGGTAGATCCTAACTCCTGCACAATGTGGTAGATCCCCACTCCTGCACCTTGTAGATCCCAACTCCTGCATCTTGTGGTAGGTCCCCACTCCTGCACCTTGTGGTAGATCCCCACTCCTGCACCGTGTGGTAGATCTCCAATCCTGCACCTTGTGGTAGATCCCACTCCTGCATGTCCTGGTGGTATATCCCCACTTCTGCATGTCCTGGTGGTAGATCCCCACTCTTGCATGTCCTGGTGGAAGACCTCCACTCCTGCACCTTGTGGTAGATCCCCACTCCTGCACCTTGTGGTAGGTCCCCACTCCTGCACCTTGTGGTAGGTCCCCAATCCTGCACCTTGTGGTAGATCCCAACTCCTGCACAATGTGGTAGATCCCCACTCCTGCACCTTGTTGTAGATCACAACTCCTGCATCTTGTGGTAGGTCCCCACTCCTGCACCTTGTGGTAGATCCCCACTCCTGCACCGTGTGGTAGATCTCCAATCCTGCACCTTGTGGTAGATCCCACTCCTGCATGTCCTGGTGGTAGATCCCCACTCCTGCACTTTGTGAAGATCTCCAATCCTGCACCTTGTGGTAGATCCCCACTCCTGCATGTCCTGGTGGTAGATCCCCACTCCGGCACCTTGTGGTAGATCCCCACTCCTGCACCTTGGGGTAGATCCCCACTCCTGCACCTTGTGGTAGATCCCCACACCTGCACTTTGTGGTAGATCCCCACTCTTGCATTTTGTGGTAGATCCCCACTCCTGCACATTGTGGTAGATCCCCACTCCTGCACCTTGTGGTAGGTCCCCAATCCTGCACCTTGTGGTAGATCCCAACTCCTGCACAATGTGGTAGATCCCCACTCCTGCACTTTGTTGTAGATCCCAACTCCTGCATCTTGTGGTAGGTCCCCACTCCTGCACATTGTGGTAGATCCCCACTCCTGCACCGTGTGGTAGATCTCCAATCCTGCACCTTGTGGTAGATCCCACTCCTGCATGTCCTGGTGGTAGATCCCCACTTCTGCATGTCCTGGCAGTAGATCCCCACTCCTGCACTTTGTGAAGATCCCCACTCCTGCACCTTGTGGTAGATCCCCACTCCTGCACCTTGTGGTAGATCCCTACTCCTGCACTGTGTGGTAGATCTCCAATCCTGCACCTTGTGGTAGATCCCACTCCTGCATGTCCTGGTGGTAGATCCCCACTTCTGCATGTCCTGGTGGTAGATACCCACTCCTGCATGTCCTGGTGGTAGATCCCCACTCCTGCACCTTGTTGTAGATCCCCACACCTGCCCCTTGTGGTAGATCTCCAATCCTGCACCTTGTGGTAGACCCCCACTCCTGCATGTCCTGGTGGTAGATCCCCACTCCTGCACATCCTGGTGGTAGATACCAACTCCTGCATGTCCTGGTGGTAGATCCCCACTCCTGCATGTCCTGGTGGTAGATACCCACTCCTGCACCTTGTGGTAGATCCCCACTCCTGCACAATGTGGTAGATCCCCACTCCTGCACCTTGTTGTAGATCCCCACTCCTGCATCTTGTGATAGGTCCCCACTCCTGCACCTTGTGGTAGATCCCCACTCCTGCCCCTTGTGGTATATCTCCAATCCTGCACCTTGTGGTAGATCCCACTCCTGCACGTCCTGGTGGTAGATACCCACTCCTGCATGTCCTGGTGGTAGATCCCCACTCCTGCACTTTGTGAAGATCCCCACTCCTGCACGTCCTGGTGGTAGATCCCCACACCTGCACTTTGTGGTAGATCCCCACTCTTGCACCTTGAGGTAGATCCCCACTCCTGCACCTTGTGGTAGATCCCCACTCCTGCTCCCCCCATTGTTCTATTTACCAGTGTCACTCCACTGTTCCGTTTGTTTCAATGGCTTCCTTTACCAGCTTGAAAGAGGTTTAAAACTCTAATGCTGATAAAAAAAGCCAAATATGGACCTGCTCCCTCCTACGTAAAGACAATATGCAATCTGTGTCTTGACCCCTTCAGCAGGGCGGAGCTAGCCTTTTAGCATTGGGGTGGGCAGAGGTATTTTAGGAGGGGCTCAGACTACGACACTGAATATTCAAAATTGTATGTATATGCATGCAATGGGGGGATGGTACCCTGATACAATGTTGCTACTTTTTGATTGGCTGTTGAGTAGCTACATTTGTCAATGTATTGACTGGTGTGTAGCTTCAAGCTTCTTTTGAAACTCTGCAGGAAACTGCTTGATGCTTTGCTCTTTGTTCACAGTTAAAGAAAAAAAGTGGTGCACCTTGTTGTCCTAGTAACTTCTGTTTGTGAGAGATACACGGTGTGCAGAGGTGGAAAGAGTACTGAAAAATTGTAATTGAGTAAAAGTATCATTACTTTGCCTAAAATCTACTCAGAGTAAAAGTAAAATTACCCATCTCAAAATTTACTCGAGTAAAAGTACAAAATTATTTCATTTAAAATGTAATTTGAGTAAAAGTTACTTAGTTACTTTCAGTTATTTAATGCATGGATGAATCATGAACCAAATTCAACACAAGTTGTTTTAATCAATTTCAAAGCATATTTAAGTGCACATCCACACTTGTAAAAGATCAGCTGGGCTCAGGAACATACTTCCTCACAGCACAAGGGCAGTCACAACCTGTACCATAAAGTGCAAACTATTTTCAGTCCTATTGTCCAACGGACAACACAATGATAAGAATAAAGAAATTTAAATAACAAATTATTCAAAAAACAAAATGCACACAAAATTAGATGCCCACAAGATGCCACAAATCAAACTAAAATGCAACAGGATTCCACTACTCACAATAAAATGCCCACAGGATCCCACATCAAAAATTTAAAAATGCTCATAGGATCCCACAATTCAAAATACAGTGCCCACCGGATCCAACTATTCACAATAAAATGCCCACAGGTTGCCACAGCTCAAAATAAAATATAAAATGACCACAGGATCCCACATCTCAAAATAAAACAAAATACGCACAGGATTCCACTATTTAAAACGCTCACAGGATCCAACTATTCAAAATACAGTGCCCACAGGATTCCACTTTTCACAATAAAATGTCCACAGGATCCCACAGAACCTGATAGATAGAAGATTTAAAGATAGAACAATCTCATCCTTTTGGAAATAAGTGCACCAGATTATGACCTGATTATGAGACAATGGAAAGGGCGCGCGCAATGCAAGGGCGCGCGCAAGGCAAGGCCACGCAATTGCCCGCATTTAATTTTTCACTATCAATATTTTTTTACTCAGTAATGTGAGGGCGTTCAAAAGTAGTGAAGTAAAACTACATGGGTCAAAATTTACTCAAGTAAAAGTAAAAATTACATATTTCAAAAACTACTCAGAAAATTACAAATTACTCATAAAAAGTACTCAATTACAGTAATGTGAGTAAATGTAATTAGTTACTTTCCACCCCTGACGGTGTGGAGTGTGTGAGTGTGTGAACTGTGTTAACTGTATGTGTCTCACACCCAGTGCATAAGACTTCAGAGCCCTGCAGTCATCCGGGGTGACACCTGCGGTGTCCAATCAGATTTCAGGGGGATCCAGTGCTACCCCAAACCCTGCTTTGGCTCTGCCTATGTCCTCCAGACATCAAATAAAGACTGCTGGAAGACATGCATAGACTCCTACACCCAGAGAACTGAGAGCTGTCATCTCTTTGTAAAACACTATTTAAACTTCGTTAGGCCCTTTTATATTCTTGTATGTGTTTTATACTTGTATGTCTGTCTGCTGACTTGTTCAGTAATTGCTCTTGAAGTTTTTGTGTTCTGTGTTGAGCTTCAGCTCTCATTCTAGGGCTCAACACTCACGGTGGTCCTGGTGGTGTCCCAGCTCAGGGTATTTTTGGGTCCAAATCTATTTGTACTAGCTAGAATACTCTGAGCAGACAACCAGGGCATGTTTGTAAGTGGCACTGAATAAGAGCTATATGTCATAAATGTGAATGTAAATGAGAGAGAGAAGGATAGAGAGGGAGGGAGGGAGAGAGAGGGAGAGAGAGACAGAAGGAGGGAAAGAAAGGGAGAGAGGAAGAGGGGGAAAGTGACAAGGAAACAAAAAGAAATACAGAGAGAGATGTATGTGAAACTCACACTTCCATATGCACACAGTTTGTAGGATGATGTCAAGTCATTTTCAGTGTACCTAGATGTCATTTTGTTGCAACAGGAAGGCAGATATCTAACATGTAGACACTTGTAAACATTATGTGACTGTCTGATGTAGTCTCCTCCTAAACAACACATGTCCATGTGGTACTCCTCTTTAGTCAAGATTTAAGATTAAGATTTAAGATTGTAGAACTGATAGGATGCTGCAGTATCTCAGCAAACATGATGTTTGACACAGATTTGTGGCTGTTGGCCAGGTAGGGGAACAGAGAGGAGAACACTGGATTCTCCCACAATGCCATGGGCTTCTCCGCATATTTATTTAGCTGAATATTTAAAACATTGATTTTTATGGTTGTCTTGGTGCTTAGCTCAGATGGGTAATTCCCTCCTTCCATTTGGTCTGCTTGTCAGAAGATTGCGGCTGCCAGTAAGACCTTATTTCTGCTGTCCATAACCAGAGTGGGACCTGATGCTTTGTACCAGAGGTGGGACCAAGTCAGTGTTTTGCAAGTCTCAAGTAAGTCCAAGTCTTTATCCTCAAGTCCCGAGTCAAGTCTCAAGCAAAGACAGTCAACTCAAGTCAAGTCTCGAGTCAAGACAAGCAACCGTCAAGTCAAGTCCCAAGTCTCAAACTTGGAATTTCAAGTCCTTTTGAGTCTTTTTTTTTTTACAGGCACCAGCTCTTTACGAATGCTACGCTGATGCGTTTCTTTACTCGTTTTGTTGGTGTCCGCCAGCCAAAAGATGACAGATCATTTACATTTTATCTTCTCTTAATTACATAAATGTACTTAAACAAGAATGTTTCGTTACATCATTTTACACAAAAATAGCAAGCTTCATCGTAAGCAAGATGCTGTCATATGAATGGTTATTCTAAACATTTGGATAAAATGTTTAAATATAGACTAATAAAAGGTTAGGGTTATTTTTCATTGTTTTCTGTTATTGTGGGGTCACGGTGTAGGCTACTATTGTTACCTGGAGATTCAGTGGGGTCACATATTCTGATGGCTGCCGTCAGAATTGGTGACCCCAGTTAAAAAGGCTCACCTGTACATCCCATTCATGATTTCTTTGTTGGCTGCAATGGTGAGGGGATGGTAAATCTTGTTTAAGTACATTTATGTAATTAAGTGACGATAAATGTAAATATAAACATCTGTCATATTTTGGCTCGTGGACACCAACAAAACGAGTAAAGAAAGTGCATCAGCGTAGTTTACGTAGCATTCGTAAAGCGTTTGTGCCTCTGAACAGAAACTGTGAAATAGCGCCCCCTGTGGTCACAAAATTCGACGGTCACAGAATCTGGTGTAATGCCGGTCTGCGTCAGAAGGACGAAAATGAAATTAATGGGGCGCACTTTATAAATATTAATATGCGTTTTAAAATTTAGATTTGGGGTAAAAAAAAATCAAGTCTTTGCAAGTAAACAGGTTCAAGTCCAATTCAAGTCCCAAGTTATTGGTGTAAAAGTCCAAGTCAAGTCTAAGTCTCTGAATATTTTTTCAAGTCAAGTCAAAAGTCTTAATATTAATGACTCGAGTCTGACTCGAGTCCAAGTCATGTGACTCGAGTCCCCACCTCTGCTTTGTACTTCCACAGCAAGCCAAGAAGAACAAAGAGATGTCCGCCCCATCACAGTCTCCATCCCATCATCAAAACCTGCCTTTGCCATTCACAGTGTTGCGAATAACGCCGTTAAAAATAACGGCGTTAGGTAACGGCGTCATTTTGTCAGTAACGGGATAATAATAAGCAGTTATAATAATAACAGGCTAGTGGGGAGTAACAAATCTCAATAGGTCACAGTTCTCAGTGTAACACCTGTTTAACTTAACAAGTCAGTAAGCGATTGGCTAAGGCAGCATTATGGTAGCCAATCAGAGCCAGTGTTTTTATATGCGCGCCGAAGCACACCAGTGATACATGGCACAAACAGAGAAGAGGCAGAAATGGCAAGTCAGGAGCAAGCCGAAGAAAAATTTGCATTTTTAAGGTGGCGATATAAACATTATTTAAGAAAATACTTGAAGTTCCTGAATGTCTACCAGACTGGGTATTTGATTTATTTAATTAAGAATAGAGGTTTTATTGTTAAGTTTACTTTTGTTGTGAACAACCCAGTTGTCTCAGGTTGAGAGAATTTAATTTGATAGATGTAAATGCACTTTATATAGTGTAACTGGTTACTTTTGCTTTTTTTTTTTGTTTTTTTTTTTTTTTTTACAAAGATTTGGGATTTTAAAGGATTTTATCCTGCACTGGTCTGTTGATGTGCAATAAATATCAAAAGTTAATCACTTTTCTGATCTACTCATTTCAACTGACTGAGAAAACTTTCTTTTTCAAAAAATCCTTATTCATTGGCATATAACTTTTTTTTTAACTGTAATTCAAATAGTTATTTCCCTGGTAACGAGTTACTTTTATTATAGAGTAATTCAGTTACTAACTCAGTTACTTTTTTGAACAAGTAGTGAGTAACTATAATTACTTTTTTAAAGTAACGTTCCCAACACTGGCCATTCATAACCACCACGTCAACTGCAGCTCCAGGCTGTTCTGGGCTGTTCCAGGGATGTTCCGGGTTGTTGCAGGCTGTTCCAGGATGTTTTTGGGGTGTTATGGGGTGTTCGAGGGATGTTCCAGGATGTTCCAGGCTGTTCCAGGGATGTGTTACGGGGTGTTACAGGGTGTTACAGGGTGTTTGAGGGATGTTCCGGGATATTCCAGGATTTTCCAGGCTGTTCCAGGCTGTTCCAGGATGTTCCGGGCTGTTCCAGGGCTTACAGATGGCACCTTTGGCAGCTCCCACCCCCAAGGACACTCGAGCACAGCACATCTTCCCTCTTCTGTGTCTGTGTGTGAGTCGTTGAATTAAATAGCTATTCTGGAAATGGCCTTCTCTGGTCTCTCCACACACATGCTAGAGTATTCAGAATGAGTGTCTGACTGGCACTGGGTGTGTATTCTCAAACAAGATGGCAAGACACGTGTTTGGAATATTTGCTAACTTACTGCAGAGGTTCTGGGAGACACTGAACAGGGCGCTAACACGTAGTCTAATGATGCAACACAGCCACATCGGCATAGCAACCAGGCCACAATCATATCATTTCTTAGAGTTCAATCAAAAACCCACAATCTTAAATTGGTCTTTCACTTCCCATAACTCATTAGCAGCACTAACGTTGCCATGCCTGTTGTGAATTACTTGTCTATTATGAAACAAACTCCAAGCTCAACATGCTTGAACAAAAACTCCCAAAACAGCAGAAAGGAGGAATGTTCTAAAATCTAGGGGTTAGTGTTGTACCAGCCAGGGGTTAGTGTTGCACCACCCAGAGGTTAGTGTTGTACCACCCAGGGGTTAGTGTTGTACCACCCAGGGGTTAGTGTTGTACCACCCAGGGGTTAGTGTTGCACCACCCAGAGGTTAGTGTTGTACCAGCCAGGGGTTAGTGTTGTACCAGCCAGGGGTTAGTGTTGCACCAGCCAGGGGTTAGTGTTGTACCAGCCAGGGGTTAGTGTTGCACCAGCCAGGGATTAGTGTTGTACCACTCAGGGTTAGTGTTGTACCAGCCAGGGGTTAGTGTTGTACCAGCCAGGGGTTAGTCTTGAACCAGCCAGGGGTTAGTGTTGTACCAGCCAGTGGTTAGTGCTGTCTTAGAAAGTGGTCTCTCAGGAGACGAGGGCCTGGACTGATCTCACAGAACGTTCTATTAGTGTTATAAACCAGAACAGACTAGCGATGACATCCCACACCCCACCATCTCACATAAGTGCTATATATATTTAGAGGAAGTGTTCTATTACAGGAATTCTAATGACACCCCACTCTCTTGGAGAGAGTTCTAATTAGAACCCATTCTATTAGAGTGAGTTCTAATTCAAACCCATTCTATTAGAGGGAGTTCTAATTAGAACCCATTCTATTAGAGGGAGCTACTCTATAATACAGAGTATTTGAAAAAACTACATATTTTATTTTTCATTTAATAAGCATGATAAATATTTTAATGACAACATAATCTATAAGGCTGAGGTATGTAATGTGTTGGCCTGGGTTTCTGTCCATCTGCCTCTCTCACTCCCTCTCTCCATTTCTCTCTCTCTCTCTCGTTAAAGCTCATTCCCAATGAAATACTGCATTATGGCCAGATGTCTGCTGTTCACTGATGGCACACCATGACTCATTCTAACATCACATACACACACACACACATGCACGCGCACACACACACACACACACACACACACACACACACACACACACACACACACACACACACACACACACAAACAAAAAACAACATATATCCTCTTGGGCTAGACTCCTCACACCTACGAAGTAAGCTGACTCAGCTCTCAGTGTGTGTGTGTGTGTGTTGTGTGTGCATGTTAATGTTATAAGAGAGATGTTCCTTTACCTTTGCAAAGGTGGGTGTTCTTGTCCGGAATTATTGTGTGTGTGTGTGTGTGTGTGTGTGTGTGTGTGTGTGTGTGTGTGTGTGTGTGTGTGTGTGTGTGTGTGTGTGTGTGTGTGTTTTAGTGTTATAAGGGAGATGTTCCTCTACCTTTGCACTGGTTGGTGTTCTTGTCCAGAATGGTTGTGTGTGTGTATGTGTGTGTGTGTGTGTGTGTGTGTGTATTATAAGAGAGATGTTTTTCTACCTTTGCACTGGTTGGTGTTCTTGTCCAGAATGGCTTTGGTGGATACGATCTTCCCATAGCTGCAGAGGAACAAGACTAATTTAGACACTGAAGAGACACATATGAAAGGACAAAAGGACTTTTACTACAGGACATCACAAAGGCAGCAGAACGCACATTCAAAAATAGAACCACCAATTCCAAATTTGTACAAACACACAATATCCAAAAGTCACACGTTTCCTTGTGTGAAATTCTTTACACACTCTGTGTGTTCCTAACACGTCTGTGTGTGTGTGGATGTCTAGGTGTATCTATGTCACTGTTCTTGTGTATTTGTACAAGTGTCAGTGTGTTGTGTGTTTCAGGGCTCTGGATGTGTGAGACAGCAGAAGTAATCAGATGGGCTCGTCTCCGTGAGAGTGTGAGAGTGTGTGTGTGCTTGAGCGTGTCTGTTTTTTCCTGCCATATTCTTCTTCAGTGGAGAAAATAGTGCTATTTCTCACAGCACAATGGAAATTTGATTTGATTTACTGCCTACTGAGGAAGTGTGAGTGTGTTTTTGTGAGTGTGTTTCTGTGAGTGTTTCTATGAGTGTGTGTGTGTGTGTTTTTCTGAGAGTGTGAATCTGTGTGTTTTTGTGAGTGTGTATTTCTGTGCGTGTGTGTTTGCGTTTGTGAGTGTATGTTTCTGTAAGTGTGTGTTTCTGTGAGTGCATGTCTGTGTGTTTGGAGCACCGTCCAGGACAAAGTTCTGCTATGTATCCACTTAAAACTTTAAAAAAGTTTCATCTTCTCCATTTAGTTGCAATTACTGACAGCACCCCCGCATGCTAGCAGATGAACTGCCCTAAGCAGGTCTACATTTCTTTGTGTATAAAATGTGTCACAGCTGTGGAATTTCTAGGAGAGCTGCATGTTTCAGGCAAATTCAGGCAAACCATGATCTCCTGATGAACCACCACAAGCCTCCCAGCTTCCTCCTTCATGGGCAAGCATCCAATCAGAGTGGCTCTACACAGGAACACAGGGAAGTGGGATTGATCTGACCAACCATGGGACTGCGGAAATTATGAAATCCAGGAGCTGATAATGCAGACACCCAATACCAGTCCCTGTAACCAGTCAGGCGGTCAGGAATGTGGAACACTGCCATTGGTACACAAGTCAGGTTGTGTTTTAAGAGGGTTTCATTTATTCTGTTTCAAAAGGCCTAAGTCCAGTTTAGTCTGGTTCCGAGTGCGCATCTGAGCTGAAATGTAAACCTTGATGTAAACTCTGATGTAAACCCAGATTTAAACTCTATGGTGACCGAGAAGGGCAAGGCAAATGTATAAGATGTGCAGCACTTTTACCAATAGCCTACTGAGACAAATTTACAAATGAAGAATCAGACATAAAGGGCAGGTACAACACACAGGAAGTGCTCTTTCAGTTTGTAAATTTATTTCGATAGCCTACTGGTAAAAGTGTCATACATCTTGTAAATATGTTTGTACTTTTGTAAATTTGTTTCCGAAAAAAAAAAAAATGTTTTGACTTTCTTGGCCATCATACAACTCTGATGTAAACTCTGATTGTAAACATTCTCATGTGCCTTTTGTGTCATCAGTATGAAGGCTGGATGTTGATGTTAGCAGTGTGGCACATTTCTGTAATAAGTAATTAAAAGCTTATTTATGTCTTTGGAAATGTTTATGGGAATTAAGGGTATGGAATTTAAAGTTCCATCCTTCCCTCACGCATGAACAAGAACCCGAGATACTAGAACTCTTCCACTTGAGGCAAGGACTCATTCCTGACCCAGAGAGGGCACTCCACCCTTATCCGACTGAGTACCATGGTCTCAGTTTTAGAGGTGCTGATTCTCTGATTCGGTTGCAAACTGATCCAGCGAGAGCTGTAGGTCCTGGCCCGATGATGCCAACAGGACCTTGTCATCTGCAAAGGAGACACGGAATCCTGAGGCCACCAAACTGAACCCCCTCCACCACTTAGCTACGCTGAGAAATTCTGTCCACAAAAGATATGAACATAATCTGTGACAAAGGGCAGCCTTGGCGGAGGGAAGGATAGAACAAGAGATTGACAGGCAGATCGGACCGTTCTGGTGAAGAGAGAGCTCAGCAAAAAGGCAAAGCTCTCGATTTACTGGTCAATCTATGTTCCAGCTCTCACCTATGGTCACGAGATCTGGGTAGTGACCGAAAGAATGAGATCACAAATACGAACTGCTGAAATTAGTTTTCTCCACAGGGTGTCCGG